>NC_067453.1:2652500-2927500 GCF_025434085.1 Hippocampus zosterae | reverse complement strand
CAATTACTCCTCATGGCATGTGACCTACACTCAAAGTGGCCCAACTTCTGCCTGCTGGGTCAATCATGACTTCCTATCCTCTCTTTTTGCACGTTGGGGTGTTCATGATGTCATCGTGACAGATACCCGTTATCTGTCACGATTGTTCATCTCAACAGATATCACAGCTTTCACGGAGGGGCGGGGGCGGGGGGGGGGGAAGCATATCAGGGCTGCCTACTGCGGGGGTGAGCAACACGCAGCTCTTTAGCGCCATTTAGTGACTCCCTGGAACTTTATAAAAAATGTTTGAAAATGGAAATAGATGTGCGAGGGAAATTTACTTTTTTGTTTCAAATATGGTTTCTGAAGGAGTAAAACACAACAAACCACAAACATTTTTAACTTTTCCCAATGCTGTAAAAATGTGTAGAATAAATATTACATTTCAACGTTTTTGTCAACGAAAATTTGCGTCATCACCTGTGACAAACATTTCTATTACTCTCAATTGTCCCTGGTTGTGATTCTGAGCGTGATTGCAAGCAATTAAAACAAAAAAAAGAAGAAAATCCTCACTTTGTCCTGTGGAAATTTTTAACAAAGCAGCCCTGTTTGTACATTTCACCTAGATCACAAATGTCAAAAACAAGGCCCGGGTCAGATGCGGCCCGCCAGGTTATTTTATGTTGCCCGTAAAAGCAAATCATGTGTGTCAACCTGCTCAAATCCGTACCAAAATGTGAAATTGTCAGGTGAAATAAATAACGTTGAGATTTTGCAATAATTTCGTGACCCAGTTTACACGCAAACAATAATCGAACAAACTATTGTAATTGACTTGACTGATTCCAAAAGTTGTAATCCATTAAATTGTTGTGTAAAAGTAATAATGTTGTGGTTTCACTGTCATAATGGCCCTCTAAGGGAGGACGTAACTCCAAATTGGCCCACGACTAAAATTGTTTGATACCCCTGACCTAGATCTCCAAACATTTTGTGGTCTATTTAAAAGCCCAACACATACAAAAATGTCCGTTGAAGTCAATTGCTAAACTTAACAAGAAGTCCAACATTTTGAAATGACTTAACAATTCATCGTCACCTAGACTACAAATGCGGATATGATGTTTCACCTTTATTGGGATTCTTCTTTTGAACTTGTTTTTCATCGTAGATGTAGCCTACTTACTTGCTAAAGAAAACAAAATTTGTATTTTTAATGTTTTCCTCTCAGCTGTTTATCAGATTATGTTCATATTTGCTTGAGTGTTGACGCCTTCATGATTTTGCAACAGTAAGATTCTCGATCTCTGACCAACTCTTCTTCTAAACTTGAAGCTTACATATTTCCCAAATTAGGTTGTGCTGCAGACTCTTTTTTTCCCACCTCCAAGGTGTGATCATGATTACCCATACAGCCGTGCAAATGCCAGTGATTTGGGTTGCCGAATAAGGTGTTTATCTCCACACTTAAGATGGCTTGTTTAGATGTATTTAGCTCAAAATTTTCTAATGAAACCTATCACTCTTTAACAAAATGAACGGTTGAAGAAAAACGCACAACAGACTCCATAAATAGTTTTCTGAGCAAATATGAGTTAAATCTGGTTAATCTGCTGGGCAAAAAAAATGTCAAAGAGGAGAACATATTATCCACAGCTCGTCGTGGTGCGGCCACAATGATAAAAATAAGTTTGCATATGTCTTCATGCCTAGACTCATCAAATGTGTCAAATATTGACAAGATATAAGATAAGATATCCTTTATTTGTCCCACACTGGGGAAATTTACAGCCTCCAGCAGCAAGAATGTGGGTAGAAAGAAGAAAGAAGAAAAAACAGACAAACACCGTTCAATTAATGAATATGATCGGTCAAGTTGTGCCGAATTTTAAACTAAGTTCAAAGTGGAGAACTTCCTCAAAGGTTTAGCACATGGCTCCATGATACGTGTTGGATTTATTATTGTTTAGTAATCATACATTCACGTATTATTCGGTTGATTCTCGTGTCGTCATTTTATGCTCGCAATGAAGAATGCTTCTGCCTGTCAGTATAGTTTGATTTTGCTTGCAAAGAAGAACGCTTATGCTTGCAATCATTAGTTGGCTTTGCCTGCAATGAAGAACGCTTATGCTTTCAATAAAGATTTATCCTTTATTATTTACTCACATCTATAATCATTATATGTTCTTCATTATGTGCTCACTTTTGCTTGCTGTACTGTGTGAGAAGTTAGGGTCGCAACCACCTTTCCGAGGACGTGGCTGGGAAGAGATAACTGTTAAGACTAAACAGCGAGCAAGGCTGAACCGTGAATGGAGACATCAACACCAGCTGCAACGGGATGTTTATGTCTATTTGCACACATGTACGTAAATTGCACTCACATACACACACATAGTCAAACAAGTTCAGAGTGTGTTCAACAGCCCCCACCCTTTAGGTTGGACACACCTATGTAGTAGCTTTTCCCAATAAATGAGGGGGTGAAGGGGGAGATCGTTAGGGGTTCCGTGTGGAGAACTGAAACCGAACGCTTCTCCTCGTTCCCTCCTGGTACCAGAATCGAGTCTCCTGTCTCCTCCTTTTGGTTATTCTTGAGTGTCAATTTGGACCAACCTGACAATACGTTTTTGTAGGCCTTGTGTGGTTACATATACCACTAAATTTTCATAGCACAAGGTGAAAAATACAACTCGGGCTGCATTATTAAAAAAATTCCAGGAGGCATTCATGAGCCATTTTTGACATATTGCACAAGAAACAAATTATTGATTTTGCCAGGCCTGGTGTGTGTGCAAAATTTCATGAGTTGTCGTGCATGTTTAGACCCTCAAAATTGGTGTTGTTTTCTTGGAGAACTGCACGATGCCATGGCAACAGTGTTTTGCAAAAACTCACAATTTGCATGTTTTACATAATTGAAGGCCTCTTCTGAGGAAGTACAAACGACATCTATCACATGAGGAGAAAAACGCCAAAGAATACATTGATTTCCTGTAGCCATTCCATGGTACTACCACTATGTCAAAAGACAAGTTTGTATGTGTCCTCAAGCTTAGACTTTCATCAAATAAGTGAAATTTGAAAAAGATCGGATCATCTGTGTCAAATATCAGCAATATTTATTGTCACAGTAAAACCCGTATTTTCACGTCTATAAGGCGCCATTAAAAGTCTTAAATTTTCTCCAAAATGGACAGGACGCCTTGTGATGCGGAGCGTCTTGTGTATGCGCTGAGTTCCAAAACCTGACTGACAGCCGACACGCTGTTTATATAAAGAAAAGGCGGAAGTGCCTGTGGACAGGCATGCGGCAAAGAAGTCGGCCAATCAGTGAAGGGTGTGCGTGTATATATACATATATGGAGAGAGAGAGAGAAGGCAGACGTGAAAGAAGACAGGCGGGGAAGAAGTCCACCAATGAGTGAAGGGTGGGCGTGTAAGTGGACGCTAAAGGGACGCCCGAAGCAGGGACCAAGACCTGTATAGAGTGAGGCTATGTGCATTGTTGCAAAACAACTTCGGTTTTGGTTTCTAAGAACCCCCGAAAATAAATTCTACAAAGAGACACGCCTACGAAGCTCAGTTCAAAATTCAAGCCATCGGTTATGCTTTTGGCATGCGTGCCCATCTCACAGCAGCGGTGAAAAACCAAGTCAAGCAAATGAACTCTGAGCTTGCCGTTATTCCCGGAGGCTTGACTAAAGCACTCCAACCGCTGGACATCGGCATCAACCGGGTGTTCAAAGTAAAGTTGTGACTGGGCGTTCAAAGTAAAGTTGCGAACGGCATGGGAACAATGGATGATAGATGGCAAACACAACTTTACAAAGAGTGAGAGGCAGCGCTGGGAGAGTTACGCCACAATCTGCGAATGGATTGTGGCTGCTTGGACGAACGTGTCTGCTTGCACTGTTCGAGTTTTTGGCAAAGCCGGCATCATTTCTGTGGAGCCACATGGCAATGAGAGTGACTCTAACAACGAGAGGGAACGCGGCGTATTTGATGGATTACGGTACTTGCACAATTGTTCAGTTCTTTCTATACACACATGCGCTGCAGACCATGTTTCGCTCTGTTCTTTACTTTCAAATGTGGGAAAGCTTCACACGAGAGAAATGTTGACTTTGCTGTTGCTGCTCCTTCTTTCTGCTCGGCAATGCGCAGCAACTCACACTTTAGCATGTGATGCGTTCAATGACAACTGGGATGTGCAGTCCTCTGCTTCTGATACAGAGGATGAGGACTTTGATGGATTTCTGGGTGATGATTGATCGAAAAACGTGAGTACATTGTACGATGGCTAAATAAAATACAACGGAACTCAGTTTTGCTTCCGTTGCCTTTTTAAAAACGTGTTTTTAGCTTGTATCTGTATGTCTTGGGATGCTACCGTATGCTTCAAGCTAACGTGTTTTTAGCGTGCGCACATGCATGCCGTATGTTTAAGCTGGCGTATGTTTTACCACTTTAAAACTGCGCCCAATGACACAGTGCGTGTTGTCTATGTCTAAAATACAGAAATAGCACCCATTAATGAGACTGCGCCTAACCATACGGTGCGCCGAATGGTCGTGAAAATACGGTAATCAGACTGAAATTCATGTCTTGAATTACATGTGACTGCCAATTTTCATAGGCCTCAGCCAAACTTACTGGAATTTCTTTTTCATTCTCAGTTGGGCTGCAGAGCCATTTTGTTTTTCGTAGTTTGTGACAATTTTAAAATATCAAATTTTTCACCATGTTTAAGTACCATATTTTAACGACCATTCGGCGCACCGTATTGTTGGGCGCAGTCTCAGTAACGGGTGCTATTTCTGTGTTTGACACATACACAAAACACATTATTATTGGGCGAGGCATGGTAAAACGTACGCCAGTTTAAACACACGACATGCATACACGCACACTAAAAACACGTTTTTAAAAAGGCAACGGAAGCAAAACTGAGTTCGGTTGTACTTTATTTAGCCATTTTACAATGTACTCACGTTTTTCTCTTCACCTCTGACACGCTCACCCTTCACTCATTGACGGACTTCCGCATGCCTGTCGTCACTCACTCCGCCTTTTCTCTAAATAAACAGCGTGTCGGCCAGAAGCGCTCTCAGTTATGCTTTGAAACTCGGCTCATACACTAGAGGCTCCGCATTATAAGGCATCCTGTCCATTTTGGAGAAAAGTTAAGACTTTTGGCGTCTTGTAGTCATGAAAATACGGTAACCAAAAATACAATTAATGCTTGTGAACAATAATAATAATGATGATAATTTCTACTAAATTAATAGGGACCTTGAATTGGTCACGACTAGGGCTCTAATGAAATGAAAGTGAGAATCGTCTTTAACTGTTTGTAGCCATTACAAGTGCAGCTACTCAAATAAATCAATGACTTGCAAGTGTGTCAAATTATCCAAATCTATTCGAGTTAAGGTGCACACAACTATAACTCTATTTAGAGTCAAGGGGAAACCTCCAACAGTAATAAGACACTGACAGAAATTAGCAAAGGTATTTTGTGTAAATATGTACATAAGGAGTAACTGGGCAACCAAACTGTGAGTACACTCCTCTGAACAAGAATTAAAAAAAAGAACAAGGATAAACACAAGTTCACTGAATTTCTAATACTCTCATAACCCCCCCCCCCCCCCACACACACACACACACACTCCCCAATGCAGAGGGCATTCAAATAAAATTGTAACAATACAAGTTCTAGGTTGAGTTGGTATGGATTATTATCAGGGTTGGTGTCAGATCTGACACAGAAAAAAAATCGTCTGAGATCTCAGATTAAAAAAAAAAAACTGGGTTCATCCGAAAAACATTTGGGAATCCTTTTAACTGTCCTAACACCCAAACAGGTGGCCACAAAGTCAAAAATGTCCTCTCCGACGTCCCACGTGGCATCCAATCCACATAAGATGTAATTCAATCCATCGACAATTCTCAGTCCAAAAAAAAAAAAAAAACAGCCTGCATAAAATCCGCAGGGCATTCACTCAATGTGGCGGTAATCAGCCATGGAAAATAAACGATTTGGTAAACCTAGCTCGCATGATGGTCACAGCGTTATTCGCGGTACGCATGTTAGCTTAACTCGATGCTAATGCGCTTGCTATGGAGAACACATTTTGGTGCTATGGTTTACCCCCTTTCTTTTATAAGATAAGATAAGAAAAGATAAGATATCCTTTATTTGTCCCACACTGGGGAAATTTACAGCCTCCAGCAGCAATAATGTAGGTAGAAAGAAGAAAGAAGAAAAAAACAACAAAAACCGTTCAATTAAGTGCAATATAAACACAAAATGGATCAATCGTAGTGCTATTTACAATTGTATTATAACAACACAGTTACATCTTACATCCACAAAAAAGTTTCAATTTTCAGCAACTTCATTTCTCACTATTTTTTTAATGCTACAAATCAAATACTAGGAATGCTAATCACACATTCAACTAAAACACAGGATCACAGGATTCACCTCCACCACCTTACACAGGTAGGGGTTTAAGCACCAGCTTTCGTTTATCCAGAGCCATTTGTCTTTCGAGTGCTCAGAAGTTACCGCACCCTCGCGAGCGAAAGTCATTGTTCGTAGCGCCGCGGTGCATTCAATATCTGTCGGAAACGTCAGAATTGCTAATAAACATATCCTTAGCTAAATCTAACAATAAAATAACAGTATTAACAGTCTGGGTTACATGTTCATTAGTTAGGGTTAGGGTTAGGGTTAGGGGTTAGGGTTAGGGTTAGGGTTAGGGTCAATTTTGTAGTCTTTTTCTTGTCACAGTCTCGGCTTGTCTTGCCCTTGGTCTTGGCTTAGTTTCCACTTCCAATAGGCTTGGTCTTATCTTGGTCTTGGCCAAGTATCTCTGGTGTACTGTGGTCTTCAGCGCAACTATAGTACGGCAGTCAAACCTCAGTTTTCGTCTATAATCTGGTCCAGAAGGCTGTTTGAAAACCGAATTGTTTGAAAACCAAAACCATGCTCACACATCTGCTCACAATGGAAAGCGAGACGATGAAGCCTCATTTCCTCATCTACCCGAGGAACCGTCATTTCCTCGTGTAAGGAAGGCGAGAGGAGTCAAGTGGTGCATTCACGTGCACTCAGTTTGTTCGAGAACCGAAATTTGTTCATCATCCAAGGCATAAAAAAACTAGACATTTTTGGTCGAAACGGAATTGGTTGAGAACCGAGACATTCGAAAACCGAGGTTTAACTGTACTGTATATGATGCTGCCATCCGTTTTGTCCACGGTGTGCCCTTTAACAGCCTCCAATCTCAACTCGATTGCATAATTATGAATTATAAAGATTCATTACAGTCACATGATAATCAAAGATGGAGTAGGTGGGGAGGCTTATCTGTGCTGTGAATGGTACAGAGTGACGATATTGTGAGGTAGAGGGGGACAGTGATGACTGATCAGACTTTCAAACTGAAGGTCTACCAGTCCGCCCAGGATGTATTGGGAAGATCAAGATCTCTTCCCAAACAACCATGGATCTCACAGCTGACCCAAGACATCATTGACCGTCGCCATGAGGCTCGTCTCTGTGGTGATTTGACAGAGTACCAGAGGCTGAATGCAGCACATAATGCAGCAATTGCAGCTGACAGGGAGAGGTACTGGGGGGAAGAGGCCAAACGCCTGGAATCAGCAGCACACAGCAATGACCTCAGACAGGTCTTTAGCATGCTGCGCAAAGCCTGTATCGGACCATGCATCAAGACTGCCCAGTGGAAAACGCCACAGAAATCAACTGCCTTGAATGCTGGAAAGAGCACTTCAGCCACCTCCTTCATCTTCCTCCAGTCCCTGTCTGGTTACTGCTGCCAACTCCGCCACCCCCGACCCCAACTGTACAACTGACCCAGTTACAATTGATGAGGTCAGAGCAGCAATAAAAACACTGAAAAATCACAAGTTGCCGTCACCGCAAAGGTTCTCAAAGAAGGTGATGACTCCATGGCCCAGTGGCTCACCCACATCATTAAGCACGTGTGGTGGCATAACACCCCCCCCCCCCCCCAGACTGGAACCAGGGCATCATCCTGCCATTCTAAAAGCAGAAAGGCGACAAGCTGCTCTGGAGCAACTACAAAGGCATCACATTGCTTTCCATACCTGCAAAACCGTTCACCCGTATCCTTCTCACCTGTGCTCTTCCTGCCATTCGAAGCCCCCGCCGACCTCAACACACTGGCTTCATGCCCAACCGGTCCACTGTAGACTGAGTTTCGGAATGACCAACATCTCTTTATAGCTTTCATAGATCTTAAAGCTGCCTCTGAAACAGTTGACTACCTCTCCTTTTGGAACATCCTGAAGTACCTCAGAGTTCCACCCAAAATAACCACATTGTTCAGCGACTCTACAACAACTCAGAGAGCTGTGTTCTTGTGAATGGGAAGCACTTACAGTGGTTCCCCACTAACTGTGGGGTCAGACAGGGCTCTGTGGCCGCTCCTGACCTTTTTAAGGACATGATGGAGAGCTTCAGACCGATATCATCAAGTTTAAGTCAATATCACCCTATCAAGACTGACGTTTCAAGGACCCTAAAACCGTTGGAAACAGGAGTGGATGCACACATTGAGACTTTTCTTGACTTGGAGTGATTGGCCAATGATCATAGAGAACAGCGAGAGACCCTTCACGCTAGTGTTGTTAACAGCAACTGTGGAGGATTTGGTTAAATATGCATAAGATTTGGAAGTTCGCTATTGGCAGAATAACATTTGACTTGTGAGTGCTGCAATCTAAATTTCCCAAGGTGTTGGGACCTTTCATGGAGTTTAATGTTTCAGATGGTTGGTGTTCGTTTAATCCGAATAAGAGGGAATATTGTTTATTTTTCTTTCTCGTGCACATCAAACATTCACATGCATTGATTTGTTTCTGATGAACATCTCACCCCTTAAAATGGTCTTGGACTGTAAATATGAATCAATACTTGTCTCTTTGAACATTCACTTCGGAAAATGTATACATCCTCAGCCGCGGTGGCATTTTAATACACAAATATTGTTGGATCAGATCAATACTTGTGTCTTTGAACATTCACTTCAGTATATTTATACATCCTCAGCCCCAGTGGCATCTTAGTACACAACTATTGTTGGATAAGAACGTTGTTGAAGATATTTGGAAGTTTGATTATTATGATATTTTTTTTTCCAGTTCAACAAAACGGACTGGGGCAGTCTCGTGGGAATCAACAAAGGCATTTCGGAAGGGAGATAATTTCTTCTGAGGTTCACCAAAATCAAATCTAAGAGATTGAAGTTGGCCAACCCATACCAGAGAATTGCTAGTTGAGACTGTCTGTATGCTATATTTAAGCTACCAGAGATTTATAAGAAAGAAATGGCTTCACAAGCGGAGCACACTGTCATCTTCTCGCAATACACCATGAGAACTTCAGGCGAATCCTTGGTATCAAGTGGTCCGACTACATCACCAACAAAGACGTCTTGGAACGTGCCAACATGCCCAGCATGTACACCCTCCTCCATCAGCGTCGCCTTCGGTGGCTCGACTATACTCCGCAGGATGGAGGACGGTAGGATCCCCGTTGGCTTGTGGACAATACAGACTCGAAGTAATGTGATGAAAGTCAAAGTCACGGGAAAACTTCTGGAACTCCTCACATGCAAATTGGGGTCCATTGTCCGAAACAATCTGGTTCGGGCAGCCATAGCGAGCAAAGCGAGATTTCAGCTTCAACATGACTTGAGAAGCAGTTGTCGTTGACATATGGAGTATCTCGATAAACCTGGAGAAATAATCTAACAAAACCAGGTAGGTTTGTTGTAATCACAAAGGTCGATTGCAAATCTTTGCCAAGGTCTTTCAGGCATAGGAGTTGCGATGGGTGTGTTTCATCTCACAGCACATTTGACAGGACTCCACTTTCAGTTTGATGTCAGTGGAGACATCCCTGCCCGCTCCCTGCATTTTGCTAGGCCCTGATGTCCATCATGGATAGGGACATTTCCGACATAATCGGGCCAACTTGACTTGATATATCTCAGTAGCACCTTCAGGTTACTGTGAGCTGCTGTGGCTAGCTTTATAGCCTCAAGCTTTTGTCGTGTGGCTGGCATGCCGGTGATGATGGCTGCAATATAACACTACATCTGAATGAGTGTCACTTACCTCCGTTGTGCACTGTAATGTGCTACGGGAGAGTGCATCAGCTACGGTAAGAGTCTTGCCTGGCGCATATTCAGCTGTAGGCTTAAATCTCATAAGTCTCATTAAGAGTCTTTGGCAACGCATAGGATCATTATCCAGATCCTTTTTATTTATCAGCGGTTTATGGTCGGTGACCAATTTGAAGTTCTCCAGCCCAACCAGGTATTTCTCAAACCTTTCGCATGCCCAAACACTTGCCAGACATTCCTTTTCTATCCGGGCATATCTGGTTTCGGCATCTGACAAGCGACGAGAACAGTAAGCGACCGGTTTCCAGTCCCCGTCGTGTTGTTGTAGCAGCACACCTTCAATGGCATAACTGCTTGCATCTGCTGATAGCAGTAGGTTGGTTCACATCATACAGGGTGGCCCACTTAAAAGTAGCCCGGATTTTTTTTTTAAATTAAAATATTTTTTAAATTTTTTTCAAAACATGTATTTAATTACGTGAATGTTACAAGTGACCCAAGTCTTTCCAAAACCTGTTTTTATTACTTACAGGTTACAAGAGATGCTGGAAGTGTCCCCCATTGACATCTATACATTTTTGAGCACGGCACAGGATGTTGGCTGATACTGACTGCCGCTCTGCTAAGGTGATGCTTCGGATAGTGTTGGTGATGTTCTGTTTGAGTTCGTTCAGGGTATGAGGATTATTTGCGTACACCTTTTCTTTTAAATTCCCCCATAGATAAAAATCGCATGAGGTCAGGTCCGGAGACCGTGGTGGCCATAACCCCTTGCTCACAGTTCGCTCTTCCGTAAAGACTTCATGAATGGATGCCAGTGACATGTGGGACGTGTGACATGTTGCACCATCTTGTTGGAAGAAGGAGTACATTCTTTCTTGTGGTGTTAGTTGCTCGTAAAACTGTTCCAAGATGCCCAGATAAACATCGGTATTCACTGTTGATTCAAAGAAAAATGGGCCCACTATCCGTGTTCCTGAAACTGCACACCAAACACCGATTTTCTGGTCATGTAGTGGTTTTTCGCGTGTCATGTGGGGATTCACAGAAGACCAGTACCGCGTATTCTGGGAATTTACGTATCCTGATAAGTGAAACCATGCTTCGTCCGACATAAAGTATAGCAGTGGGTCCAAAAGTCCGTCTGCAATGCTAGTCAGCAACCATGTACAGTAATTAATGCGTTTAGCTTTATCGGGCTGCTTTAGTTCCTGAACACATGAAATTCGGTATAGTTTCAGTTTCAGAGAATTCAGTACACGCTGACATGTCGTTCGTGCTACACCAACTTGCTGGGATAGTCTCCGAGTTGACTTGTGAGGGCTATTTGTAATTCGCTGCTGAACATCACTGACAACTTCGGGCGTCCGGACTAATTTAGGTCTCTGCTTCTTCACGTTTGCGAGAGAGCCAGTGTCTCGCCATTTCTTAACCAGGCTCTGAACACAACGTTTAGCCGGTGGTTTTGTTTGTGGGTACTCGCGAGTGAAGGCCTCTTGTGTTTTCTTAATTGATCCGGTTCGCACATAGCCTTCCACAATCACTATTCTCTGCTGCAAGGAAAACACCATTTTCTTGAGGTATGGTACGCACCCGGAGAAGGTAGGAGCACTACTGTTCGTGTATAATCTAAAACAAACAAAAATTGGCTCAGCGCCAACGTGTATAACCGTAGCAGTTTTGGAACACTTCCAGCATCTCTTGTAACCTGTAAGTAATAAAAACAGGTTTTGGAAAGACTTGGGTCACTTGTAACATTCACGTAATTAAATACATGTTTTGAAAAAAATTAAAAAAATATTTTAATTTAAAAAAAAATCCGGGCTACTTTTAAGTGGGCCACCCTGTAGAACTTGAGAACGGGAGATGTAGACAGAATGACTTTGTTATGCTCGAATGCCTCTTTCTGCGGGTGATCCCATGTCCATGTAAAATTGGACCTCAACTGTTCGTATAAGAGTTGACCCACTGTTGACAAATGAGGGATTTTATTCCCCAAGTATGTGAGCATGTTTAGGACACATTTTCAGATCCTGGACGTTCTGTGGCTCTGGGAGCTGTTTTTACTTTTTCAGGGTCAGGTTTTACTCCTGACTTGTCAATCAGTTGACCCAGGAAGTGGAGTTGTTTTTTTCCGAAACACGCACTTTGTTCAAACATGTCGACTTGATTCTCTCCAGTACTTTGCTCAGGCGGTCGCCGTGCTGTTCTGGTGTGTTGCCATAAACTAGTATGTCATCCATGTAAATTGCCACTCTGTCAAGATCACTCAAGGCCTCCATCATTTTCCTCTGAAGGATTTCTGAAGCGCTGGTGATGCCGAAAGGCAGACGTTTAAATGCGTACCTTCCAAAAGGCGTAATGAATGTGGTTAACTCGCTGCTTTGTGGATGGAGGGGTATCTGCCAGAACCCTTAGGCTGCGTCAAGTGACGTAAACATTGCGCCGCACAGTTTTGCAGTGATTTCTTTTACCTTCCCCAAAAGTGTCAGAGGGACTCGGCGAGCTGTGTGAATGGCATACGGTTCTGCGTCATCTTTGAATTTTATTTTGACTGGCTCTGTCCTAAGAGTTCCATGCTCACCGAATGCATTGTGCACTTCCTCAATGTGTTTCACTCGTCCCATTGTTTATGCTGTCTCTTTGCCTCGCAGGTTATTAGACCTCTGGCTGTGGATTACAAACACTGGAAATGAATAGCACTTTCCTTTGTACTATACATTTGCCTGGAATTTTTCAACACAGTTAAGCTGACCACCAGGGCTATTAATGGGGGGGATATTGGACTGCACAAGTTTCTCTTTAGGGTCTAACATGTCGAATGTCTCTTTCTCCATGATGTTAAAATCTGCTCCAGTATCAATTTTATATTTAACTGGTGTTGTACCGATGACAATTTCTACAGTCCATTTATCACTGGCTGGCAGTTACGCAAAGAAAAAAAGTTTTTAAAAAAAGATGGAATTCAGTGTTGTGACAGCCCCATGGAAACATGAGGTCTCTAAAACAGTCTCCGCGTCCGTCACTTCTTTGATGGACTTACTGTGGCACGTTCTTTCCCAACTGAGGGGGAAGCAGGTTTTGGCAGCAGCAGCGGTGTCGGTGAAAGATGGAGACTCTGGTTGTCCAGGACCAAAGGTGATCGTGTCCATCTGCTGCTCAGCATCGTGGATATGGTACAGTTTGGAGATTCTCTGCTCCAGTTCAGCAATCTTCTCAGCAAGGCGGGTGCAGCTGCTGCAGCTGGACGGAGAGGCAAAAGGAGGCATGCGTAGAGTATGGTGTTGGTCTACTGGTGGTTTGGCTAGTTGCGGATGGTTTGGCTAGCAGCGGGTGGTTTGGCAAGCAGCGGTTGTGGCTTGCAGCAGGTCGTTTGGCTTCCACCGCTGACCCTCGCTCGCTGGTATGTGCTGTCTCTCGCCGTCGCTCGATGGTTTGCTCGCTGGTGCTCTCTCTCACTGTTCGCCGTCGCTCGGTAGCTCGCTAGGTGGTGCTCTCTCTCGCCGTCGCTCAGTAGCTCGCTAGCTGATGCTCTCTCTCGCCATTTGCCGTCGCTCGGTAGCTCGCTAGCTGGTGGCCTCTCTCGCTGTCCGCCGTAAGTCGGAAGCTCACTAGCTGATGAATCTTCTCTTTGAAGAATTTTTTTTTTCGCTGCGTCCTGCCAATAGCGTCCATAAGTTGGCGTTGCTGCTCCTTGTTTTCTTTTGCTCCGCAATAGAAGATACCTGCATAATACGACTGCATGTCACAAATAATTACACTGAAGAATGTCCAGCGAGTTCAACATAAACATTTGATCACTCTACAGCCAAAATTAACTGACCGCAATACTGTAAAGATACTCCGGTTGTTGTTGTTGTTGGTTTTTTTTTTCTGTATATGCAACTCTGGTGCGACTGTATCTAGTGGCAGAAACAACATCACGCCTGAATTCATGCAATTTACATGGATAGTGCAGAATGTTATCTTTTATGGCACTTGAGATGGCAAAGGCTCTCACACTGTACTGAAGAAGTACAGATACGTGTGTGGGAGGGCGGGGGGTGTCTTGTAATTACGGATTCAATTTCTGTATTTAAGTACAAGAGAGTTTTAAATGTACAGTATCCAAGTAAAAAGAAAATATGATTTGATAACAATATATATATATACATATATATATATATATATATATATATATATATATATATATATATATATATATATATATATATATATATATTTCGACAAAGTAATGATTACAAAGTAATCTAATTTGAAATCAAGGCAGTTAAGGTAACATGTTATTCAAGTATCAATAAAAAGTATTCGTACTTTGTTACTTCCCAGCACTCGCATTTCGTAACATCTTAGACCGTAGGTGTCAAACTCAGGTCCTGGAGGGCCTCTGCATGTTTTCCAAGTCTCCCTGTTGCAGCACACCTGATTTCAGCACACCTTGACTTTCATTTGAAATGTCAATCTAATTTTGAATACAAGTTTCAGATAATACTTGTTTGGCTCCAATCTGTGGTGCACTGCAGCTCAAACGTCAGATTGTCGACGTCCCTGGAATGTGGGAGGAAACCAGAGGACCCGGAGAAAACCCATGCAGGCCCTGGGAGAACAACTAAACTCCACACAGGGAGGCCAGAGCTGGAATTGAACCCGGTACCTCTGCACTGTGAAATTGATTCGCGAACCCCTGGACCTCCAGGCCGCCATCTATTCATTTCAGAGTGATTCAATTAACTCATGCCTTACAAGTTGACAAAGGCAACGTGACAAAGACATACTGCTTGGAAATACCCGCTGAAAAGAAACCACCTACTGTAATTGTGTGAAAACAAAAGAAAATCAATTCAGTGCTCCACCTTAACAAGAGCCCCACCTTAATGGTGGCCAGACAAATGATTTAAGGCGTCCATTACCGACTGTGAAACAACAGAAGAGAGACGGAAGCAGGACTGTCAACAACCCAAGCGTGAGAGGGGCATCAAAAGCAAACTTGGGTGTGCGTGGTGAGTACTTTCTCCATCTTCAAATGTTTTCAGGGAACACACCATTATTCTTGGACATGTTTGGTGTTGTGCTTTGTACAATAAAGGGAAAAATATGCATTTTGATTCTGGTTACATTGGACCACAAACTTCCAGACAAAACTAATGACAAAAACGGAATTTTAAATCCGGACAAACGTGCATATGTGCAAAAACTGTGCGCTCAAGAAATTTAATTTTTCAAAATACACTTCTCAGTGAAGTCCGAAAAGATCCATCCTTCAAGAACGTTTAAACAATCAAAAATTAACCTTTTCTTTTTTAAATATTCCAGCACACAGGGCTCCCACACATAAAAATTAACATTCGAGGATGGCATGAAATGGGTTAACAGCAAACCAACATTAGGTGTAACCTCACTTAAATTTGTAATATGAATGAGGTAGTTTTTTTTTGGAAGTCAGTTACCGTAAGTGGCTCCTTAAAGAGTGTGTCGCCTGCCCCCGCGGGTCATCCGTTGCTCATCTAAGGTCAAGTGTATTGAATGAATGCGTGTGACATCATTCAGTGTTTCCTTTAAGCAAACCATCTTTGCACGTACATTGGAAATGTATCAAAGATTTAAAATTGCTGTAAAGCTTCATTGAGAACGTTATTATTTTTGGAGTGATGGGCAAGATAACTTTATTTATACAATGCAGAATTACAACATTTAAAAGCATTTATGATCCTGACAACTGCACAAAAAAGCACCATTGCAATTAATCTATCCTTTGCAAGCCGGAGGTAAGCACAGTTGAGTGGGGGGGGGACTAAAACTCTTTCTGTTCTTTCGGATACATGAATTTCACAAGAGTAGGCCAAAGTACTCACGCTTTTGAGACGATAGATGGTGGTTCACAAACAAACAAAACAAAACTTAATTTCCGCTTTTCTTTTATTGACAAATATTTTCACATTGAATTAAAAAAGTCACAAATCAAACAACTGTTGCAAGCGATATTGAAAGAATTTTTTTTTTTGGCAATCACAATGCTTTGCAGCATCCCACATACATGCACACACAAACAACCCCTCTCACCACCCATGCCCACACACGAACTTTCGTGAAGAGTTTGGTCACTATTCGTAAGTCTTCGTTCAGTGAAGATTTATTTACAAAAAGTGCAGAATTACATTTTAATGTGACAGCACTTTTATGAGAGAGATCTTAAAAGAATGATAAAGAACGCTTTTCAATTCTAAAAAACAAAACCCATTTGTGGCATAGAATTTGTTTTGTTTGTTTTTTGTGAGCCACTCACACTGCTCGTTTCTCAATAAATTATGTTACGATCAAAACCATTTAGAATTGTTTTAGAAAGGAAACACTGTTCAGATGTTCGAGTCACAGATATTAAAATATGAGCACCAAGGCCTCGCCTCTTCTTGAAATGATTGGATTCGCAATAAGCAAATTTTCTCCAATAATTGTGAGAAGCGGGTGAATTTTGCAAAATTTTGCTTTGTTCTCCTGCTGATTACCAAAGAACGGAAAGGTATAATTTTATTTATTTCATATTGTTTTTTATTTTCCACTGGTTAACTGGTTAATTGTCGATTTTATTTCTTTTAC
Organism: Hippocampus zosterae; assembly: GCF_025434085.1. Classification (NCBI taxonomy): domain Eukaryota; kingdom Metazoa; phylum Chordata; class Actinopteri; order Syngnathiformes; family Syngnathidae; genus Hippocampus; species Hippocampus zosterae. The sequence goes on along the minus strand of NC_067453.1, from coordinate 2,910,731 downwards.
TGTCCACTGGTGAATCCAAAACATTCTTGAAAAATTGGAGATATCCTGCCAATATACATTTTCCACAACAAATGGGGGATGGTCCCAAAAAAAATATTTTAAATTTGAAACAAATAATAATTGAGGAGCCGCGAAAATGCTGGGTGTGCACTGTGTTCCACAATGCAACCATTTGTGAAAAATGTTTTGTGAAGTTAAAAGCTTTTACATGGCGAGGCTCTGTGTGACAGTGGACTTTGAAGTGCATGTTTGGTGCTGGCACCATGTACAGAAATGACAGCATTAAAAAAATATACCAATTTGTATCTCAACTAAAAAAGTGATTTACGGAAAAGTCGCAGTTTCAGTAAATGCGAGAATTCTGTCCAACGGGAATAACATTGACATTGGCAGAGAGTTATGACTCTTCTCAGTCGCAATCCAACCAGTGTCTAACCAGCTAGTTCTCCCATCATGTTCACCACATGGACTTTCTCTCAATGTACATTTACCGTCCCTTTTCACTGTCTTTTAGGGCATCATCAGCCACAATGAGGATTCTCAAGGTGTTCACTGTTGCCCTTGTGCTGTTTGGTAAGTCTTCGAACTCAACTATCAAGTAACAGAGTAAGTGAAACGTCACCATGTAACAAAGATGTCAACTCTTTATCACAGGAACCAGCTGTCTTTCTGCAAAGATAAAGAGACAAGTGACCCCAGATGACAATAGTCCACCTGGATCACCTCCAGGAAGTCCACCAGGATCACCTCCGGGAAGTCCACCAGGATCACCTCCGGGAAGTCCACCTGGATCACCTCCGGGAAGTCCACCTGGATCTCCACCTGGATCACCTCCAGGAAGTCCACCAGGATCACCTCCGGGAAGTCCACCAGGATCACCTCCGGGAAGTCCACCTGGATCTCCACCTGGATCACCTCCAGGAAGTCCACCAGGATCACCTCCGGGAAGTACACCAGGATCACCTCCGGGAAGTCCACCTGGATCTCCACCTGGATCACCTCCAGGAAGTCCACCTGGATCACCTCCAGGACAACGTGGGCCACCAGGACCAGAGGGTCCAACAGGACCAACCGGACCAGATGGTCCACCAGGGCCAGATGGTCCACCTGGACCAGATGGTCTTCCAGGAGTAGATGGACCACCAGGAGCACGTGGACCAGATGGTCCGCCAGGACCAAATGGCCCACCTGGACCACCTGGACTCGATGGGCCACCAGGACCACCTGGACTTGATGGGCCACCAGGACCAGCTGGACCACATGGGCCAGCAGGACCACCAGGACCACCTGGACCAACTGGACCATCTGGACCCCCTGGACCACCAGGACCACCGAGTGCACCAGGACCACCTGGACCACCAGGTCCTCCTGGGCCACCAATAAATTATCCATATTGGCTTCCCTTTAACCATGGGCAACGACCAACACCATATTGGCCACCTGCTCCACCAACATATTGGCCACCTGGCCCACCACCATATTAGCCGAATGGCCCACTGCCACCACCACCTGATCCAAATTTTATTTCATGTCATACTAAGCAACCCCGGCAAATGTTAGCCACCAATGCAACACCACACCCATTTGGACACCAAATTATCAACCGGCACCATGATTTCTCACACCTGCATCATTACCAGAACAACCCATGCCATCACTAAATACTCCATATAAAACAACCCACCTGGACAAGCATCCTGCCAACCAGGACCATCTGTGACTCCAGATGAAAACAACAATCTGGAACGTATCCTTTTCAAACCTGAACCACCATCTAGGTCCACACCAGGATCTGCCTAGCCAACACCAGTTTCTGGATGAACACAACCACCCGGACTTGGACTTGGACCAACAACCAATCCACAACCTGAGTTTGCTCGACATGTCACCCCAGATCAAAGAGAGTTGTTCTTATTCCAAAACAAAACTTGTCCTCAAGCATTCAGTCCTAATCATCTTGAGTATTGTGTGGTCGTTAATGTGTAAATGCAAGTTAAGTCAAGCCAAGTCAACTTTATTTTCAAATATGCTACATCTGCAACAAACAGCATGGATGAAATTACATTCCTCAGGAGAGAGAGATTCCCATCCTCACCACCTGCATCCAGTTCAAATAATAAAGATTATTTTTCTTCTCAATGACTTGAATTGCTTGAATGTGACCTCAATTCAGACATTCCATCCTTTGTTTTCAGAGACACACTCATACTTGGTTGGTATGGCATGAAATTGAAGCCACCTACCTGTAAAAGCAATACAAATCATCAGCCATATATATATATATCTTCCACTGAACAAATTCAACTCAACATTATTCATAGAGAAATTTAAAACTGCCATTGTTGCATGCAAAGTGCTCTACATGAAAAATTAGTGACACAATAGCAAAGACAGTGAAAACAAATAATGTAAATACAACAGACAGCATAAAATGCTAGGAAAATGGCGAGTCTCGTGCTGAGTAAAAAGTCACACAATAAAAATGTGTTTTCAGATATGTGGAACGAGCGATGCCCTCTGAGCTCCTCCGTACCTCTGGTTTGTGCACGCGTGAGTGTTTGTGTGTGTGTGTGTGTGTATAAAAAATAAAAATCCTCGTCTCACCCCTTGGGTGGTGTCCGCCCCTCATTTAGCTCGGGTCCACTACCAGAGGCCAGGAAGCTTGAAGGTTCTGCGCAATATCCTTGCTGTTCCCAGCACTGCACATTTCTGGACTGAGATGTCCGATGTTGTTCACGGGATTTGTTGCAACCACTCATCTAGTTTGGAGGTCACTGCCCCGAGTGCTTCGACCACCACAGACACGACTGTCACCTTTACCTTCCAGGCTCTCTCCAGTTCCTCTCTGAGCCCTTGGTATTTCTTGAGTTTCTCGTATTCCTTCTTTCTGATGTTTCCATCACTTGGGACAGCTACATCCACTACAACGGCTTTCCTCTGCCCTTTCAGTCCTTCAGGCCAGCCCTCACGAGCCACTGATAGGACTTCTTGAGATCAGCCACTTCAGTTATGGTCTGGTGGTACAACCCGTGTAGGGGCTTGTCCTCCCTTTGATGGTCCTTCTTCCAGCGCCTCATCTTCTGTTCCCCATTGTCTGAGACATTCTCTGAGTACGTCATCCGTCAGAACCTTCTCCTTGATGTATATATGGAGCTTGGATGTTTCGTCCAGGACAGTGGCTCTCACACTCACGAGTCGCTGGCCTCCTTCCTTTCGGCTTGCATACAGTCTCAGGGTGCTGGATTTGGGATGGAAACCTCCGTGCATGGTTAGGAGCTTTCGGGTCTTAACGTCCGAGGTCTGGATCTCTTCCTTTGGCCACCTTATTATTCCTGCAGAATATCTGGCAGGTCATAGCTGTTTATTGCCCACGTCTTATTCGTGCCATTGAGCTGGCTTCTTAGGAGTTGCCACACCCGGTGGAGGTATTTGGCCGTAGCTGCTTGAGGTACTTGTCGCTGTCCACAATATCTGCTGTTGTTCCTTCAGGGAGTGAGACCCCTTCAGTGCAGACGACCTTGCCTCTCTTAGTCACCATCCGACTACATTTCTCAAGCCCGAATGGCATCCCGATGTCGCTGCTGTCGATCCTGGTTGTGTGGATCAGGTAGTCTATGTCCCTTTCGCTCTTAGCATACAGCTTTATGTCATCCATGTAGAGGAGGTGACTGATCGTAGCTCCATTTCTGAGACGGTATCCATAGACTGTCTTGGTGATTACTTGGCTTAGGGTGTTCAGTCCAATGCACAACAGCAGTGGGGAGAGTGCATCACTTTGGTATATGCCACATTAATGGACACTTGGTTAAGTGGCTTGCCATTGGCTTCAAGTGTGGTTTTCCACATCCTCATCGAGTTCGCAACGAAGGCTCTTAGGGTCCTGTTAACCTTATACAACTCCAAGCAGTCAGTGATCCATGGAGCAGCATCGTAAAAAACAAAGACCATCATAAAGTTAGTGATGTGGCTCAAGGGTCTTGTGTGTTTCGTGAACAAAGGCCACAAATATTAGAGGAAGTGGAGAAACATTTGTATCTCAGATACGATTTGTGGCAAAACAAGACAATTGTATCGGGATTTGATAAAAAAGGATCCGAGTGATGCTCCTGAAGAGTTTGATTTTAAAGCTAGCAGAGGTGGTTCGAAAAGTTGAGGACAATAAGTGATTCGTCATGGGGAGGCAGCCAGTTCAGACAAGGAAGCTGCCGAAAAGTTGAAAGTTGAGTTTGAAAATCTCATCAAGGCCGAGGAATGTCTTCTCCAGCAAATTTTTAATATGGTGATCAAGGCCGAGGAATGTCTTCTCCAGCAAACTTTTAATATGGTGAGACTGGACTTGTGTGGATAAAGCGGTTCAGAAAATGGATGGAGAGATTTTTGTTTTGTTTTGTTTGTTTATTGAACCTAAAACATATACAGTAATAATTTGACAGAAAATAAGGTAGATAAAAAAAGTAAAAAGAAAGAAATCAGTCTTCATTCAACACAGTTATTATGTTCAAGGGAGTAGGATGACGTAAAAAACTTATCTAGTCCTACCCGTTATGTGTTTATATCTACTAAATCATTTTTATATCAATCAGAAAAGAAAAAGTAAGAAGAAGTCTCCATTAAGGCTCATACTTTACCCTTAACCGTGATATTTTTACAACTTTTGGTTTGTATCGGGATTATATACATCCTCACACTGGCACTCTTGTGTCAATTTTCTCTTGTATTCATAATGGTTATTTCAATACCTTTCTCTATTTATCAACTCAGTTCTGATTTATCATTATATTTAATGTTTAGAATTTATCATTTTAACTCTGATTGATGTAGGTTGTTTGTACTATTTTTTTGAATTTGTTTTTGAACTCAGCAAGCGATTTACTCATTTTTAGGTCAGTTTCGAGATTATTTCACAGATTAACACCTTTGCTAGATTACACTTCTTTGCTTGATGTTTGTTCTTGTTTTGAGTTTTTTGAATAAGTTGGTACCTCTTAATTAATAGTTGCTTCCTCAAATTTCGAAAAACTTCTAAATGTTTTGGCAGAGCAGGTTATTGTGTGCTTTGTACATTATTACTATAGCATCCTCGTCTCGAAAGGCGATGGTCGACGCGTACTGGACGTAGGTCCTGTACTGGACGCATGAGCGCGAGTGGCTGAAGAGCCCTATTCTTGAGTGGCATTCCCGCTGGCATTTCACGCAGGTGAATGTTGAGGATGGTGGGGTGGTGCGTGGAGCAGCTGCGCGGCACTTTCTCGCTGCCCGCTTCTGTGGGAAAAGGGCCACATCCCCCAAGACATGAGGGATGCCTCCATTGTCACCCTCTACAAGAACAAGGGGGACCGCAGCGACTGTAACAACTATCGGGGCATCTCTCTGCTCAGCACCGTTGGGAAGGTGTTCGCCCGCGTCGCCCTGAAACGGCTTCAGCGCCTCGCCTCACGAGTCTACCCCGAATCGCAGTGTGGCTTCAGGGCTAAAAGATCCACAGTGGACATGATATTCTCCCTCCGCCAGCTTCAAGAGAAGTGCCGCGAGCAGCAAAGACCTCTGTTCATTGCCTTCGTTGACCTGACCAAAGCGTTCGACCTGGTCAGCCGGAGCGGGCTATTTCAAATACTGGAGAAAATAGGCTGTCCACCAAAACTGCTCACCGTTATCCGCTCCTTCCATCAAGACATGCAAAGCACAGTCCGCTTCAACGGCGCTACCTCCCAGCCATTCCCAGTCAGCAGTGGAGTGAAGCAGGGGTGCGTCCTTGCACCAACCCTATTTGGAATCTTCTTTTCCATCCTCCTCCAGTATGCCTTCTCCGACTGCGAAGAGGGGGTATACCTCCGCACACGGCAAGATGGTAGCCTCTTTAACATGGCAAGACTGCGCACCAAGTCTAAAACCTACAACATCCTGGTAAGAGAACTACTGTTTGCTGACGATGCTGCCCTCACTTCCCATAGTGAGGCAGGACTCCAGCACTTGGAGAACAGACTCTCGCGTGCGTGCAGGGACTTCGGGCTCACGATCAGCCTAAAGAAGACAAATATACTAGCCCAGGGAACCACCGTCGCCCCCTCTATCACCATCGAGGACACACCGCTGCGAAATGTCGACTCCTTCACCTATCTAGGCTCAACCGTCACATGTGCAACAACACTCGACGCCGAGATCAGCTCGAGGATCGCCAAGGCTGCCGGTGTGATGGCGAAGCTGTCGAAACGCGGCTGGGAAAACAGCCTTCTGAGAGCAGCTTTGTACATTAATTGGGCGATTTTAAAGTCAACCAGGTCATAAAATTTCATCGTATTTAATTTGATAAATAGTGGATTTGTGGGTTCCGTATATTTTGATCTATTAATAATTCAAATTGCTTTTTTTTGTAGTTTGAGAATAGGGAGTGTGTTTGTTTTGCAGGCATTTCCCCATATTTACACACAGTAGGTCATATATGGTAATAATAATGAAGTGTATAATGTGTACAAAGATCTCTTATTTAGCACTTCCTTGGTTTTGTAGAGGATCCCTACGGTCTTGGCTATTTTTCTTTTTACGTTATCGATATGTGGTTTCCAACATAGTTTTGAGTCTATTACTAATCCGAGAAACTTGGTTTCATATGCTCTTTATATTTCAATTGAGTTTACCATAATTTTAGCTTGGTGTTTGATTGGTCTTGTGCCAAAAACAATTAACTTTGATTTTTTCAGGTTAAGTGACAATTTATTTCTGTCGAACCAGTTTTTTAATTTGATTAATTCGTTTTCTACAGTTGTCAGGAGCTGTTTCAGATTTCAGAACAGTAGAAAGTTGTATCATCAGCAAATAGGACACATTTAAATAGTTTTGAGACCTTGCAGATATCATTTATATATAAGATGAATAGTTTTGGACCAAGCACTGACCCCTGAGGAACTCCGTGAGTGATTTTCAGTTGATTCGTTTTTTTATTGTTGAGTTGCACGTACTGATATCTGTTTTCTAAATAACTTTTTATCCATTTATAAGCTACACCTCTAATGCCATATCTTTCTAGTTTTTTCAATAATATACTGTGATCTATTGTGTCAAAAGCTTTTTTTAGATCTAGGAAAACCCCAACAGTAAATTCTTTGTTGTCTATATTAGTGGTTATTGCTTCCACAAACTCCATAACTGCCATTGAGGTGGTCCGTTTATCCCTGAAGGCATATTGATTCTGACTTAACAGCGCATGCTTTTGTATAAAGCTATCAAGTCTGCGAGAAAATAGTTTTTCTAATATTTTTGAAAATTGTGGTAGTAGTGATATTGGTCTATAATTTGTAAACAGATGTTTTTCTCCACTTTTATAGATTGGAATAACTTTAGCAATTTTCATTTTTGATGTAAAGATACCAGCTTTGAATGACAGGTTGCATATGTGCGTGAAAGGTCGCACTACATATTTTATAATCTGCTTGATTATTGTCATATCGATATTAAAACAATCAGTTGACTTTTTATTTTTGAAAGTTTTTATAATATTTGATACTTCCTCTTGTTTTACAGCATTAAGGAACATCGTGGAGGAGTTTTTTTCTACGTATCTATCTATTTCAAGCAGGTTTGTTGGATCAGGAATTTGTTTTGCTAGCTTACTGCCGATGTTGACAAAATACTCATTAAATTCAGTTGCTATTTCTGCAGTTTTTTCCAAAATAGTATTTTTACCTTTGATAAAATACTCTGGATAATCAATTATTTTAGGACTATTTCTGATTACTTGGTTAAGTATTTTCCATATTTCTTGTGTGTTACCTTTTATCTGCTCTAATAGTGCATGATAATGATCTCTTTTACTGGTTCTTATAATATTTACTAGTTTATTTTTATAGGTCTTATATTTTTTTCTGCTTCTTCAGTTCTGAATTTTAAAAACAATTTATATAAATTGTTTTTCTTTTTACATGCGTTTTCTATGCCTTTCGTTATCCATGGCTTACTTGGGTCTTTATACTTTTTGGAGACTTTAGTTAATGGAAAATGTTTATCATATAAGGAGATTATGGTAGACTGAAATACTTCAAACGCTGTATTTGGGTCTTCGTTTGAGTAGACCTCGGTCCAGTTTTGTTTTTCTAGGTCTTGCTTAAAGGCATCGATGGAACGTTGGGTTCTTAGTCTTATTCTGTTATACGAGTTGTTGATTTAGCTTTTCTACCGAAATAATTATGAAAAACTGCAAAAACAGGTAGGTAGTCACTTATGTCATTAATGAGAAGTCCACTTTCCATTTTATGATCAATCTTATTTATAAATATGTTATCTATTAATGTGGCCGTGTCAACTGTTATTCTGCTAGGTTTCAGGATTACTGGGAAAAAGCTGTTGCTGTACATAGTATTTATGAAGTCAGTTGTTTTTTTGTGTCTATTTGGGTTTAATAAGTCAATGTTAAAGTCACCACATATTATTCGTGTTTTCTTATCGTTGTAGTAACTGAGCATATCTGTTAGTTTTTTATTGAATGTGTCAATACATGTTCCTGGTGTCCTATAGATGCAGCTTATGATGATATTTGATGCCTTTTTATTGTGTATTTCAATGGTTAGACATTCCATTAGGTTTTCTATTGTGTTTGTCAATCTCTCGATTTTACTGCATTTAAGTGCTTTGTCTACATATATTGCAACCCCCCCCCCCTCCTTTTTTGTTTTCTCTATTAGTTGCAAACATTTTCATAACCTTTAATTTAGTCAGGTATTCTTTAATTTTTGTGAAGTTTTTATAGAGACTTCTACTGTTTAAGTGTATTACCGAAAGTGCATTTTCCAATTTTATATTAGTGTTGAATTGTTCATCCAGGTAATAGTCAGAGTTTGTTACCCTTTGTTTGTTGTTGAAGAATTTATTGTCTGGGTCCAAATTGTTCTCGGGATTGAATGGCTTATAGTCAATATCTTCAAAGGGTTGGAAATTAATGTTTTTGGGATGTGAATTTCCCGCTCCCACGCGGTCGTCGTTGGCTCCCTCACGGCCGTCGTTGGTTCCCTCGCTGTCGTCGCTCGCTCTCTCACCGTCATCACTGTGTCCCTCGTGGTCGCTGGCTCCCTTGCGGTCGTCGCCGACTCCCTCACGCTCGCCGGCTGGCTGCCTCCTGGCTCTCTCACGCGCGCTGGCTGGTTGTCTCCCGGCTGCCTCAGGCTCGCTGTCTCCCGGCTCCCTCGCGGTCACTGGCTCCCCTGCAGTCGTCGCTGGTTTCCTCTCGGTCGTCTGTGGCTCCCTTGCGGTCGTCGTTGGCTCCCTCACGGTGGTTGCAGGCTGGTTGTCTCCCAGCTTCATCACGGTCGCTGGCTTCCCTGCAGTCGTCGCTGGCTTCCTCACGGTCATCATTGGCTCCGTCACGGTCGGTCGTCGCTGGCTCCCTCGCGGTCGGTCGGTCTTGAAAAAGTTATTGTCCGGGTCCAAGTTGTTCTCAGGGTCAAACGTCTTGTGGTCAGTAGGGTTGGAAGTCATCAAAGGGTTGGAAGGGTCATCAAAGGATTCGAAGTCCATGTTTTTTGGTATGTGAATTTCCTGCTTCAGTAGAGTCAGTTTTTATTGTCGGGTGGTGAAAATTTCTCAGTATGCTGCTTGATGGTGTTGAACTCTAGCCTGTTGTGTTGGACTGGTGCGGGGGTGGACAATAAGTTTGTTATGTCTTAAGTAGGCAGTTTCCCCTCTGTCACGTGCAGCTTTTAATTTTGGGAGGAGCTCTTTTCTTTTTTGTCGTACAGCATCTGTAAAGTCTTCGTTGATGTAGATGTTGGAGCCTTTTCAGTATTTTGCTTTTTGTAGGATCCTTGATCTGTCCTTGTATCTTAGAAATTTCACCACAACTGGCCTTGGTCGAGGTCTTCCAGGGTCTTGTCTTCCTGTGCGGTGAGCTCTCTCCACCTCAATTTGCCCCTGTATCAGAAGTTTCTCCTTAAGGATTTTTTGAACTTTTTCCTCTGTTTCAGTCCACGTTTCTCCCGGTTTTTCCTCAATTCCATCAATTACTAAGTTGTTTCTTCTTGACTGTCCTTCCAAGTCGTCCACCTTGTCTGTTAATACAAGCATGCCGTCACATACTTTGTAGAATTCTGTTTGCATGTCTTTGGAATGGCCAGTTTGACAGATTCGATTTTTTTTAATTTCGTCTACCTCTTTTTGGGTAAAGTTGATGCTGGTTTTTATTTCTTGGACTTCCCTGGTAAAAGTGTCAAGTCGTGAGTTTGTTGAGTCTATTATCATCTTGACAAATCCTTTGAAATTTTCCTGTTGTTGTTGCAAGAGCGCCGTAAAAAGTTCTTTTTGTTGCTGGAGTAATTCATTTACTTGAGTGAGGGTCAGGGAATCCTCTTCCTGCTTTGTGTCTTGCTTCTGTTTGGGTGGCATTTTGTCGGGTCTCGTTGCTAGCCGGTTGTATGCTAGTTTGTGACGTGTCCAGTAGGCTTGCTGCTGGGTGTTTCTAACGTGGCAAGTGGGTTTACCGGCTCCCTCACGCTCGCTGGCGTTTAGTTGGTTGGTCTCTGGTCGTGGGTTCCAGCTGCATAGCGACTTTTCGCAGTTAGCTTCCGTGCTAACATCCGCGGTTAGCTTCCGTCGAGATGTTACCTTGTACCGTCGTGTAGGATTGCAGACAGAGGGTCCATATTTGCTGCCATTACTTTTGGGTTTATGAATTCAATGTGTAAAAGAATGCAATCTACAATTGTCACAATAAGAGGGAGAGAGACAGAGAGATGTTCAATTTATATGTTACACTGTAAATGTTTGTTAAAATTGGTTAAAAAAATTTTTTAAAAATGATTGTCGTTTGTTGTTACCTGCTCTCTTATCGTCTGTAATTTATGGTGTAAAATAGTTGAAAAATTTTTTTTCAAAAACTTGTTTTCTAGACTTGGAACGGATTAAAATGTTTTACCTTTATTCTCACGGGAAACATGGTTTTCGAACAATTCGGTTTTCGAACAGCATTTTAGAACGGATTGTGGTTGAAAACCAAGATTTGTGTGTGTGTGTGTGTGTGTGTGTATATATGTAAAAAGACAGAGAGAGAGAGCGCGACAAACACACACACACACACACACACACACACACAATTCACCAGGGGTACGGAGGTGCTCAGCGGGCATCGCCAGTTGCACATACAGGTATCTGAAACACATTTTTATTGTGTGGCTCGGCATGAGACTCACCATTTTCTTAGCATTTTGTGCTGTCTGCTGTTTTTGTATTTGTTTTCACTGCCTTTGCGATTACCCGACTAATTTTGCATGAACAGCACTTTGCATGCAGCAATTACTGTTTTAAATTTCTCTTTCAAGAATGTTAAGTTGAATTTGGTAGGTGGAAGATATATATATGGCTGATGATTTTTATTGCTTTTACAGGGCGGTAGGTGGTTGCAATTTCATGCCATACCAACCAAGTATGATTGTGTCTCTGAAAACGAAGGATCGAATGTCTGAATCGAGGTCAAATTCAAGCAATTCAAGTCATTGAGAAGAAAAATAATCTTTATTATTTGAACTGGATGCAGGTGGTGAGGATGGGAATCTCTCTCTCCTGAGGAATGTAATTTCATCCGTGCTGTTTGTTGCAGATGTAGCATATTTGAAAATAAAGTTGACTTGGCTTGACTTAACTTGCATTTACACATTAACGACCACACAATACTCAAGATGATTAGGACTGAATGCTTGAGGACAAGTTTTGTTTTGGAATAAGAACAACTCTCTGATCTGGGGTGACATGTCGAACAAACTCAGGTTGTGGATTGGTTGTTGGTCCAAGTCCAAGTCCGGGTGGTTGTGTTCATCCAGAAACTGGTGTTGGCTCGGCAGATCTTGGTGTGGACCTAGATGGTGGTTCAGGTTTGAAAAGATTACGTTCCAGATTGTTGTTTTCATCTGGAGTCACAGATGGTCCTGGTTGGCAGGATGCTTGTCCAGGTGGGTTGTTTTATATGGAGTATTTAGTGATGGCATGGGTTGTTCTGGTAATGATGCAGGTGTGAGAAATCATGGTGCCGGTTGATAATTTGGTGTCCAAATGGGTGTGGTGTTGCATTGGTGGCTAACATTTGCCGGGGTTGCTTAGTATGACATGAAATAAAATTTGGATCAGGTGGTGGTGGCAGTGGGCCATTCGGCTAATATGGTGGTGGGTCAAGTGGCCAATATGTTGGTGGAGCAGGTGGCCAATATGGTGTTGGTCGTTGCCCATGGTTAAAGGGAAGCCAATATGGATAATTTATTGGTGGCCCAGGAGGACCTGGTGGTCCAGGGGGTCCAGATGGTCCTGCTGGCCCATGTGGTCCAGCTGGTCCTGGTGGCCCATCAAGTCCAGGTGGTCCTGGTGGCCCATCGAGTCCAGGTGGTCCAGGTGGCCCATTTGGTCCTGGCGGACCATCTGGTCCACGTGCTCCTGGTGGTCCATCTACTGCTGGAAGACCATCTGGTCCAGTTGGTCCAGGTGGACCATCTGGTCCGGTTAGTCCTGTTGGACCCTCTTGTCCTGGTGGCCCAGGTTGTCCTGGAGGTGAACCAGGTGGACTTCCTGGAGGTGATCCAGGTGGAGATCCAGGTGGACTTCCTGGAGGTGATCCAGGTGGACTTCCCGGAGGTGATCCTGGTGTACATCCCGGAGGTGATCCTGGTGGACTTCCTGGAGGTGATCCAGGTGGAGATCCAGGTGGACTTCCCGGAGGTGATCCAGGTGGACTTCCCGGAGGTGATCCTGGTGGACTTCCTGGAGGTGATCCAGGTGGACTATTGTCATCTGGGGTCACTTGACTCTTTATCTTTGCAGAAAGACAGCTGGTTCCTGTGATAAAGAGTTGACATCTTTGTTACATGGTGACGTTTCACTTACTCTGTTACTTGATAGTTGAGTTTGAAGACTTACCAAACAGCACAAGGGCAACAGTGAACACCTTGAGAATCCTCATTGTGGCTGATGATGCCCTAAAAGACAGTGAAAAGGGACGGTAAATGTACATTGAGAGAAAGTCCATGTGGTGAACATGATGGGAGAACTAGCTGGTTAGACACTGGTTGGATTGTGAATGAGAAGAGTCATAACTCTCTGCCAATGTCAATGTTATTCCCGTTGGACAGAATTCTCGCATTTACTGAAACGGCGACTTTTCTGTAAATCACTTTTTTAGTTGAGATACAAATTGGTATATTTTTTTAATGCTGTCATTTCTGTACATGATGCCAGCACCAAACATGCACTTCAAAGTCCACTGTCACACAGAGCCTCGCCATGTAAAAGCTTTTAACTTCACAAAACATTTTTCACAAAGGGTTGCATTGTGGAACACAGTGCACACCCAGCATTTTCGCGGCTCCTCAATTATTTGGAGATTATTTGTTTCAAATTTAAAATATTTTTTTTGGGACCATCCCCCATTTGTTGTGGAAAATGTATATTGGCAGGATATCACCAATTTTTCAAGAATGTTTTGGATTCACCAGTGGACAGTAAAAGAAATAAAATCGACAATTAACCAGTTAACCAGTGGAAAATAAAAAACAATATGAAATAAATAAAATTATACCTTTCCGTTCTTTGGTAATCAGCAGGAGAACAAAGCAAAATTTTGCAAAATTCACCCGCTTCTCACAATTATTGGAGAAAATTTGCTTATTGCGAATCCAATCATTTCAAGAAGAGGCGAGGCCTTGGTGCTCATATTTTAATATCTGTGACTCGAAGATCTGAACAGTCTGAACAGTTTTGTGAAGTTAAAAGCTTTTACAGTTAGGATGGCGGAAAAAATCGTTGGCACCGCCCTACCCACTTTTGAGGACTTCACAGTGCAAGAATCAAGACAATTGCATCCCCTGCACCCTGCCCACCACCTTTTCCAGCTACTCCCCTCAGGCAGACGCTACAGATCTATGCGCACCAAATCCAGTAGACACTTAAACAGCTTCTTCCCTCGAGCCATTAACTCCTTAAACAGTCACTGACGTAGTCACTCTTCTTGTACTACAAAATGGTACTACAAAACTACTGGTTACACTAAAATGGTTCAATGATTTTGTTGTTTACGATGATACTAATGCAGCATGTTATACCGGAGACAAATTCCTTGTGTGTTCTACATACTTGACCAATAAAGATGATTCTGATTCTGATATCATTCGGGCTTGAGAAATGTAGTCGGATAGTGACTAAGAGAGGTAAGGTAGTGCGCACTGAAGGGGTCTCCTCCCTGAAGGAACAATATTGACATTGAGGACAGCTACAAGTACCTCGGTATACACAAGCCAATGACAACCTCGAAATGGCAACAAGGAAAGCAGCTAGGGCCCAATACCTCCAGCGAGTGAGGCAAGTCCTAAGAAGCCAGCTCAATGGCAAGAATAAGACGCGGGCAATAAACAGCTATGACCTGCCAGTGATCAGATGCCCTGCAGGAATAATAAGGTGGCCAAAGGAAGAGATTCAGACCACGGACGTTAAGACCCGAAAGCTCCTAACCATGCAGGGTTCCATCCCAAATCCAGCACCCTGAGACTGTACGCAAGCCGAAAGGAAGGAGGCCGGGGACTAGTGAGTGTGAGAGCCACTATCCAGGATGAAACATCCAAGGTCCATGAATACATCAAGGAGAAGGCTCCAACGGATGACGTATTCAGAGAATGTCTCAGACAATGGGGAACAGAAGATGAGGCGCTGGAAGAGGGACCATCAAAGGGAGGACAAGCCCCGACACGGGATGTACCACCAGACCATAACTGAAGTGGCCGATATCAAGAAGTCCTATCAGTGGCTAGAGAGGGCTGGCCTGAAGGACAGCACAGAGGCACTCATCCTGGCTGCTCAGGAGCAGGCCCTGCGCACCAGAGCTATTGTGGCTCAGATATACCACACCAGACAAGACCCAAGGTGTAGGTTGTGCAAAGAGGCACCTGAGACGATCCCACACATAACTGCAGGGTGTAAGATGCTTGCAAGGAAAGCCTACATAGAACGTCATAACCAGGTGGCTGGCATAGTCTACCGAAACATACTGTGCGCAGTATGGACTGGAAACCCTAAGGTCAAATGGGAAACACCTCCGAAGGTGGTGGAAAATGACTGAGTGAAGATCCTGTGGGACTTCCAGATCCAGACTGACAAGATGGTAATGGTGAACCAACCAGATATCGTGATCATAGATAAAGGGCAGAGGAAAGCCGTTGTAGTGGATGTAGCGGTCCCAAGTGATGGAAACATCAGGAAGAAGGAACATGAGAAACTCGAGAAATACCAAGGGCTCAGAGAGGAGCTGGAGAGAGCCTGGAAGGTAAATGTGACAGTAATGCCTGTGGTGGTCAGAGCACTCGGGGCAGTGACCCCCAAACTAGATGAGTGGTTGCAACAGATCCCGGGAACATCGGACATCTCAGTGCAGAAAAGCGCAGGGCTGGGAACAGCAAGGATACTGCGCAGAACCCTCAAGCTTCCTGGCCTCTGATAAAGGACCCGAGCTGAATGAGGGACGGACACCACCCGAGGGGGGGTGAGACGAGGAATTTTATATATACACACACACACACACACACACACACACACACACACACACACACACACACACACACACACACACACACACACACACACAACAGAGGTACGGAGGAGCTCAGCGGGCATCGCCAGTTGCACATACAGGTATCTGAAAGCACATTTTTATTGTGTGACTCGGCATGAAACTCACCATTTTCTTAGCATTTTGTGCTGTCTGCTGTTTTTGTATTTGTTTTCACTGCCTTTGCGATTACCGAACTAATTTTGCATGAACAGCACTTTGCATGCAGCAATTGCTGTTTTAAATTTCTCTTTCAAGAATGTTGAGTTGAATTTGGGAGGTGGAAGATATACATATGGCTGATGATTTTTATTGCTTTTACAGGGCGGTAGGTGGTTGCAATTTCATGCCATACCAACCAAGTATGATTGTGTCTCTGAAAACAAAGGATCTAGGTCACATTCAAGCAATTCAAGTCATTGAGAAGAAAAATCATCTTTATTATTTAAACTGGATGCAGGTGGCGAGGATGGGAATCTCTCTCTCCTGAGGAATGTAATTTCATCCGTGCTGTATGTTGCACATGTAGCACATTTGATAATAAGGTTGACTTGACCTGCATTTACTCATTAATGACCACACAAAACTCAGTATGATTAGGACTGAATGCTTGAGGACAAGTTTTTTTTTTTGGAATAAGAACAACTCTCTTTGATCTGGGGTGACATGTCTTTTATTATGTTTTTTATTTTTTTATTTTTTGCTTTTCCAGGGCGGCAGGTGGTTGCAATTTGATGCTATACCCACCAGGCATGATTGTGTCTCTGAAGGTAAAGGACAGGATGTCTGATTCGAGGTCACATTCAAGCAATTCAAGTCATTGAGAAGAAAAATCATCTTTATTATTTGAACTGGATGCAGATGGCACGGATGGGAATCTTGCAATTACAGATTCACGACCACATGATGATCAGGATGATATGTACTGAATGCTTGAGGACAAGTTTTGTTTTAAAAGTAAGAACAACTCTCTTTGGTCTGGGGTGACATGTCCAGCGGTTGTGTTTCTGGCCAGCAACAGGTCGTCTATGTGAGCAAGGGGTGAGCCCAGGTGGGTCGTTTTCATCCGGAGTAACTGGCACTGGCTAGGCAGGTCTTGGTGGGGACCAAGATGGTGGTTCAGGTTTGAAAAGGTCACATTCCAGATTGTTGTTTTTGTACGGATTCACAGATGGTCCAGGTTGGCAGGATGCTCGTCCAGGTGGTTTGTTTTGATCTGGAGTATTTGGTGGTGACAGGGGTTGTTCTGGTGGTGGTGCAGGTGGGAGAAGTCATGGTGCTAGCTGACAATGTGGTACCAAGTTGGGTGGTTTTGCACTGATGGCTGACATTGGCCAGGGTTGCTTCGTGGGATATGAAATAAATTTTTTATCAGGTGGTGGTGGCGGTGGGCCATGTGGCTAATATGGTGGTGGGCCAGGTGGCCAATATGCTGGTGGGGCAGGTGGCCAATATGCTGGTGGTCGTTGCCCATGGTTAAAGGGAGGCCAATATGGATAATATATTGGTGGTGCCCCAGGAGGACCTGGTGGTCCAGGTGGGCCTGGTTCACTCTGTGGTCCTGGTGGTCCAGATGGTCCTCGTGGTCCAGGTGGTCCATGTGGTCCTGGTGGGCCACCTGGTCCAGGTGGTCCAGGAGGACCATCGAGTCCAGGTGGTCCTGGTGGACCATCGAGTCCAGGTGGTCCTGGTGGCCCATTTGGTCCTGGTGGGCCATTAGGTCCAGGTGGTCCTGGTGGGCCATCTGAGCCAGGAGAACCACCAGGTCCAGGTGGGCCTGGCGGACCATCTTGCCCTGGTGGACCATGTGGCCCGGTTGGTCCTGATGGACCCTCTGGTCCTGGTGGCCCTGGTGGCCCAGGGAATCCTGGAGGTGGTCCAGGTGGAGATCCAGGTGGACTTCCCGGAGGTGATCCAGGTGGACTATTGTCATCTTGGGTAAAAGCTGCATTGGATAGCACTTGTCTCTTTATCTTGGCAGAAAGGCAGCTGGTTCCTGTGATAAAGAGTTGACATATTTGTTACATGGTGACTTTCACTTCCTCTGTTACTTGGTATTTGAGAGTTTGAAGACTTACCAAACAGCACAAGGGCAACAGTGAACACCTTGAGAATCCTCATTGTGGCTGATGATGTCCTAAAAGAAGTGAAAAGGGATGTTAAACGTACATCGAGAGAAAGTCCATCTGCTGAACATGACCGGAGAGCTGGCTTGTTGGTCACTGTCAGTTTGTTGAGGCCCAGGTTTCATTCCTTGCCACAAAGGCACCTGATTTGTCCTTGGGAAGAACGCTGATATATCCCTGCCAATCAGTTGTCATCGTCGGACAGAATTCTCATAGTTAATGAAACCACTGCTATTTGCTGAGTTGCTAATTGTTTTTTTATTTATTTTTTATATTTTTATTATTTTATTTATTATTCTCTCATAGACAAGAATGGTTCCAGCACCAATAATGCTCTGCCGTCACACAGAGCCTCGCCTTTAACTTTAACTTAACAAAACATTTGATAACAAAGGTTTGCAGTGTAGAACACAGTTGAAAACCAGCATTTTCGTGGTTCCTCACTTATTTGGTGGTTATTTATTTCAAATTTAAAATACTTTTTTTGTGTGAACATCCCCCATTTGTTGTGGAAAATGCTTTTTGGCAGCAGATCACCAATTTTTTGAGTGTTAGAATGTGTTGGGTTAACCAGTGGACAATAAAAGGTTGATTCAACCTTCCTTGCGGTTTCCGTTCTTTCGTAATGAGGAGGAGAACATTGCAAAATTTTGCAAAATTCACCCGCTTCTCACAAACATTGGAGAAAATTTGCTTTTTGTGAAACCAATCATTTTCATTTCAAACCAAAATGGTTATTTATCATTCGTTGAAGCTCTGTCTCATAATAGTGTCAAGACATTAAAATATCATCAGGCACTTTTTTGTCAGAATTAATCTTCACTGAACAAAGACTGAGGAACAGTGACCAAACTCTTCAAGAAAGTATGTGTGTGTGGGGGGAGAGGGGGGGTGTGTGTATGCGTGTATGTGACACGATGCAAAGCATTGTGATGATCAGAAAACAACCATATTTGTATTGTAATGTTGCTTGAAACATTCCTTTGATTTTTAATTCCTTGCAAAAATTGAGGTCAAAAAAGAAAAGCGGAATTAAAGTTTTGTTTTGTTTGTTTATGAACCACCGTGCAAAGTCTGAAAAGTGTGAATACTTTGCCCTACATTTGTGCAAATCATGTATATGAAAGTACAGAGAGACTTTTAGTCCCCCTCAACCCAGGGTCTGAACTCAACTTTGCTGACCTCTGGCTTGCTAAATATATTTTGCATTGTTGATTTTTTTGTGCCATTGCCAGGATAATGAGGCTGACAAATTGCAGCATCTCACCACAGCAAGCTTTGTCACAAGGAGAGATTTTTTTCTTTTTTGCACCTACTGAAAAGACATTCGGTTAATTAATATGTTGATGTGGATGGGACACTTGGGTCCAAAACGTCTTTCAATGTTAGCTATTTAATCCGGAAACAATAATAAATCATTGAACACAACTAGCCTTTATTAACTTATTTGTTGGGAGTATGAAGTCAACCCAAGTATGACTGTTTTCAAGTCTAAGTTAAAAACTCTTCTTAGTTTCCCATGTCTGTAACTGGGTTCCTGTAAAGCATTTTTTTTACTTAAATGCAGTTTTAAAAATATGTTTCTTGCACTAAATTATTTAGTACTCTTTTATTTCTGCACTTTTTTTTGTCTTCAGTTCTTTTATTTGTAAATGCTTAATTCTGCGTTGTATGAATCAATTTGCAATGTCCATCATTCCAAAAGTAATGAAAGCATTCTTTTGAATGCAGCTTTCCAGCAATTTTAAATCTTTGATCCAAATTTAAAAAATATGCTTTGTTCCACTGTAAAAAGATGGTTTGCAGAAACGAAACACTAAATGTCACACGCATTCATAAAATATATTCGACCACGGATGAGCAACTTTGATTGGCCTCTTAATTAATTTTCACCAAAAAAAATTCCGCCTCATTCATTTCACAACTTTAATTGAGGTGACATTTGTGAAAAAATGCACGACATGTATTCTTACAGCTAATATCGGTTTGCTGTTAAAACGTTTCGTGCCATCCTCAAATAGTAATTTATTTATGCATGAGAGCCCCATGCGTTGGAATATTTTTTAAAAAATCAAATAAAATCACAGTACATGGTTGATTTTTGATTGTTCAAACGTTCTTGAAGGATCGATCTTTTATGACATCCTTGAGAAATGTATTTTGAAAAATGAAATATGTTGAGAGTACATATTTTGCCGTTATGCACGTTTTGTCCGTTTTTACAATGCCGTTTTTGTCATACGTTTGGTTTGGAAGTGTGTGGTCCAATGTAACCTGAGTCAAAATGCATATTTTCCATTGATTGTCCAAAGAACAACCCCAAATATGTCCAACATAAAAGTTATGTTCCCTGGAAACATGTTGATAGTACTCACCACGCACACTCAAGTTTGCTCTCGGAGATCCTGTCAGGCTTGCGTTGTTGTCAGTCCTGCTTCCGTCTCTCTTCTGTCGCCTCACAGTCATTCCTAGTGAGCTTAAATCACTTGTCCGGCAACCATTAAGGTGGGGCCCTTTTTCAGGTGGAGTACTGAATTGATTTTCTTTTGTTTTCACACAATTACAGAATGTGGTTTCTATACAGTGTGTATTGCCAAGCAGTATTTCTTCGCCAGGTTGCCAAGTTGGAAGGCATTTGTGAATTGATTAATTCTGAAATGAATAGACAAAGACAAAAGGTCATTGCCGCTGGAATCTTATGCACAGGTACGTGGAGTCATAACTTGTCTTCAAACTGCTTGAAACGTGTTTTTTTTTTTTTGTGTGATCTCCTCAGAGTCAGCAAGCAAAATTTCGTTTGTTTTTTTTTTGTCTCCTCTGAGTCGGTCAGTAACAAAAAGGATACCATGGCATTTTGGTTGAAAGAATCATGTGTTGTCAAAATTATCCAATTAAAAAACAAACACAGGAACCTGGTGACAGCCACGGACCAAGTCCACTTTGGAAAAAAAATGGTGGTGCCAGCCAAACGTGCAATAAAATTTTGCCAAGAATCATCGCTTTTAGGCACCATATGCAAGGACGAGGCCCACAGACTATTCAAACGCCCCACAGAGCCCAAACGTACCATTGTAGCAAATTCCCCCTCATAATGGCCAAGTTGGCCATGTCAAGGCAAGGCATGTGGGCAAAAACTGGTGGGCCAACGGTCGTGGAAAATGCGGGAATCGTTAGTGACGGAAAATCCCTCAGCAAACGTTGATAAATGTCACCTGATGCCAAATAATTTGCGTGTGTTCATGGTCCGAGTCCCCCAGCTTCACACGATAAAGTAGTGTGAATCAACTAGAGATGAACAACATCCACTCGCAGTTTGTGTTCACACAAAAAATCCGCGCCCACAATTCGAACAGTGCTCTAAGCAACAATTAAGTTCCACTGGAAATTGCATCCATGTAAGTGCACAGTTATTGGCTTGGGTCCAAAATTGACAATGGGTGAGATATTAGGGGTGGCCCTCATACACCTGCTGTCTCGTCCGTGGCAGTACGCTTAAGCAGGCTAACTTGTGACCCGTCGTCAACCAGGAAACGTCTTCCTAACGACAAATCCGTAATGAAGCGCAGCTCACTTTCTCTGCCAGCACTGACAGCAGCAACTGAATGTCGCCATACGTGGAAAAGTGCTTCGACATGCTCAAACTACGAAGCTGGGTCGGACTGCCAGAACTCTGGCAACCTCGCAGTCACGATGATGGCTGCAGGTTGCGGGAGTTGGGGCAATATAGCAGAGGAAGACACCTCTTCATCCGCTGCTCAAAACATATTTGATGTCGTGTTCACCAATGTGGCAATAATGGCGGACACACGACTGACTGGAAACTACATCTTTAGTCCACAACTGCCAGCAAAAGAATCTCTCGTGTTGCAAAATTGCATCAAAAATATTAATGTCAACATGACCCCCATAGCCAGTCTGCTGGGTGAAAGGCATGTCCCTAATGTCCGCCACACTATTAACGAATTATATAAATGACATATTTTTATGTTATTGCACACAGCACACCTATCCTCCAATCAGTCTCAATTTTACAAAAAGTACCGGTATTTCAAAAATATAAGAGCAGGTCACATTTAACCCACAGCAGTGGTGCCTAACCAGTCAATCAGTGTGTTGGAAAAAAAAACATATATGTATATTTTTTTTAAATGACATGACGGGAAGTCCGTGTTGCAAAACTTAGCGACTTTATATTCAGTGAGCATTCAGATCCTCTCAAGTGACTTTTTCAAAAAAAATTAGACTAGTTACAATCTAGCAACTTTTTCTGGTGTGACTGGAGACTTTTGGAGTCTGTGTGGTGAAAAGCATGTTGTTCTCAATGAGCAGCGCCAGGAGCTGTTGTGGGCCTCCCCCAAAATCAAGCCACTGCTGGCTCATCGTGCCAGGTTTGCAATCTGGGCTGGATGTAAATGTAAAAGTTTTCATTGAAATAAATTCAAAAGACATCAACAAATAAAAATTACAAATGGGAAAAAAGACAAACACATTCAAGGCTGTCTGAAAATTGGAGAGGGCCTGTTCCCAAATCAGTTATCTGGATTTTCCCTGGATGGAAAAACACATGGAAGCGAGCTTCATCCCCCAACTCCTCCAAGCCTGTGACTGATAAGGTCAGCTGCAGGCGCAATGTCAAAGTCTTCGTTGCTCCCTACCATGTCAACACTGGAGGGACTGAGTAAACCGAATGTGCGCAGGTCGTTTCACAGATTGTGACGCTCCTTCTACCTTTCCCCCCTCCCTCCAGCAGCATGTTCATGACATGTTAAGTCTTGAGAATTGTACTCTGTTTTTTAATGTATGCCTCATGCGCTGAGTTTTTTTTTTCTCTGGCTCAAAGCATCCTCCCATTTTGGAGAATGTTTGGAATCAATTCTTGTTTTCCCCCTCCTCTTCCCGATTGTTTTCCTTTCAAATCTAAGCTATCAGATCTCTGTTCAGCGCTCCGCCAGGCTTCTCGTTTTGTCTCTCCCATGTTGGTTATTGCTGTCCTGTTGATTTTCCGTTGACTGGGTTGTAACGAAGTATTTTCCTTCTGTGATTCTAGTATACTGGGCCAAGAATTCTCATACATATATATCAGAGCTGTCAAACGAGTAAAACATTTAATCTGATTGAAAACGCAACTGTTATCATGAAGACACATTGACAAATTAACTGAATTTCCTTTTATATTTTTTTGTCCTATTTTTCCCGTTTTAATGCTCTCATCAACATCGAATCATGGAGCAGGTTTCTTTGTGCAAAATGCAAATATGTACTGAAACAACAATTTTGATTTTCAATTTTACATGAACATTTTTCACTTGGAGCAGTTATTCACACATAATCTCTCACACAATATTACTGTCCATCAACAACAGTGAAAAAAAATATTTCGTCACACAACACCTCCTTTGACAGCTCTTTTTTTATGGAATCAAAACAGAGCAATATAAAATTATAAAGTGCACATCAAAGGTAAACTAGTCCTCAGACAAAAGTGGATTCAAGCCATGGTTGCATATTTCGTTTTTCTCAAGTTTGCTTTGAACACAGCAGTCAGGCTATGTTGATTCTGTTGGTCCTTCTTGCGTGGAATTTTCTCTATGGTTTTGTGTAGACATCATTTCGGATGACTACACTTAGTTCAAGGGACAACACTGGAGATGTTTTCTTCTTTTCAACGTGGTCGCTACCACTGCACCGCTGAACTCTCGACGTGCCTCAGCGCACCGTCACTGTCAGACGAACACAGAGAAGCTCCACCCCCTTTATTTATAAGGATACTGAACATGGTAACCTTATACACAAAATAGTTCCAAACAAGTTACAATCATGTCAGTGGCATACATCGTACTCAACAGGCTACATGCTCTTTATTCACCAGAGGCTCATCCACCTCGTCTCTTATTTCTCTCCCGAAACAGTGTCACCCCCCGCTCTGTGTACCTTAGCCTTATCCGCTTCGGAGAATTTCTGTGCCCTCTGTCGTGAACAAGACCCTAAAATACTCCTCCACTTGAAGTAACACATCATCCACGACCCGGAGAGGGCACTCCATCCTGTGGACCATTACCAGTCAGCAAAATTGGTCTGGCTCAGCTCTTGGGCAGACACGGCACGTACACTCAGCCAACATAGCTCAATGAATGACGGTCCTGCAGTGGCCCACGTCTGGCATCCATGATGTAGGCCGCAATCGGCCCAGATCTGAGCCATATTGTAAAACCATATCTGGCCCTACGCCGGGCCAGAACAGGTTCCTGATATCAGCCTTAATTCAACCTCAACTAAGCCACATCTTTCATGAGCTTATTTGCCCCACATCTTAAAAAAATGTCTCAAAAACAATTGTTACAAAAATATGTTTATTTTCATAATTTGTGAACCTCACGTATAACTACACATACAATGGAAAAATGCACTTTTCTATCTTTAACTGTGAACACCAAGTCCAAATTGGGATGCAGCTTACTCTTGAATAGTATTTTTCTATCCATCAAATTGTTGCACTCTCCATGCCATCTTTTCTTCTCATGCTCTCCTTCCTGTCACCATCCCGATCAGGAGCCAGATGTAGCCGTCTTTTGATTGTGACATCAATTTCCCGGTCTGAGGCCCAAGATGTTAGGCTGTTAGGTCTCACAGCGGCTGTAAGAACTGTAAGAAAACAAGAATGGACAGTGTGTTAGGAAAACAAACATTTGTACATGTCATGAACAATGGTCAGTAAAAATAACCCTTGATATTTCTTATAATAATAAGAAGAATACATTTATAAGCGTCTTTCAAGACACTCAAGAACACTTAACAACCAAAACTAAACTAGGTGTGACGCTGTAGGGCGGAATATTTGCCACCAAAAACTAAACGTCAATAACTTTTAAGTAGTTTATACTGAATTTGAATGAATTGAAGTTAAGTGGCTCGGATAATGGATGGATTTGTATATTTTACTCTGAATCATCTTGAATAACTGAATCTGAATTGTACAATCTGAATTTGGAACGATCTACTTTTTTTCTTTGAAACTGTATTTGATCCTCACTGAAAATTAAATTCTGTTTATTTTCATATTCAGTCTTACAAATACAAAACTTTTCATTTCAACGTCAGATTTTGTTTTTAAATTAGTTTTAAAGTAACTTTATGTTCAAGTAAATTGTGCGCCTCACCTTCTGGTGAGGCCCCACCTCCTTTACTGCCGGCTGGTGGGCATTTAACCCCGTCAGGGGTCCAAAAGCCCCAGCGTTCCCCCCTCGCACCACTCTGAGTCATCCCATCACGCGAGGCTGCGAGCTCTGTTTTCCTTGCTTCTTCTTCTTGTTCTTCTTCTTAATTGGCGGGTGGCAGCTAACGTTTGCGGTGCATCACCACCTACTGTATCGGAGTGTAGCAATACTTGACTGTTATATATTAAAGTACGTATGAGGAAAAAAAAACCCCTTTTACCTGATTGTGTGATGAATGGAATTGCGCATCGGTGTGCAATTGTAAAACAAGGCTGTGTGTCGAAAAAAAAGATCTGAAACTGCATTTAAGGGTGGCCCAATACTGGCTGGCCATATGCAGGCCGGAGTTGTAAATTGATTTCTGGCCCAAATACTTCACTCCACAACTGGCCCTCATCTGGTTTGACAAAGTCAAGCCAGTGCCTCCTTAGCCATTCCTGGGCCGTGTTCGGCCCACATGCATTATGCAAGTGCCGACACAAGGCCAGCTTCATGCCGAATCCGGGCCAGATGCATTTGCTGAATGGGTTGTTTCAGATTTAGAGGTGCTGATTTTCATCCCAACCATCACACTCGGCTGCGAACTGCTCCAGTGAGAGTTGTCGATCCCGGGTTGAAGAAGCCAAGAGCCAGACATCGATCATCTGCAAAAAGCAGAGATTCAAGACTGAGGCCTCCAAACTGGATCCCCTCAACTCTTTGGCTGCGCCTAGAAATTCTATCCATAAAGGTTGTGAACAGAATCGGTGACAAAGGGCAACCTTGGCGGAGTCCAACCCTAACTGGAAACGAATCCACTTACTTCTGACAATGAGAACCAAACGAGATCTGAGTGGGGTGCTAACAAAGATGCTTTAAAAATCATTTGTGTGAGTTAAATGAGTTTGTGGTGGATTAATGGAAGCATGGTGTATGGGACAGTGTCAAAAACACTTCTGAACAAAAAAAACAGTTTGCTCAAAATCAGGCTCTGAGATTGTGTTGTGAACACATGAAGACATCTATTTAGGTGATTCAAGTTGAAATGAAATTGAACTAAAGGGGAAAATTGCAGTGCCAGTCAAAGAAACATTTTCCAGAAGTGATGGTTCTGTAACAGGGAGGGTGGAAAATCCAAGGTCGATGGAATTAGATGGCAGATCAAATTTGAGTTTTGGGGCTGTTTAACTCCTTAAACAGTCACTGATGTAGTCACTCTTCTTGCACCACAAAATGGTACTACAAAACTACTGGTTACTCTAAAATGGTTCAATGATTTTGTTGTTTGCGATGATACTAGTGCAGCGTGTTATACCGGAGACAAATTCCTTGTGTGTTCTACATACTTGGCCAATAAAGATGATTCTGATTCTGATTCTGATTATCTCTTCGGCAGTGTCGTGTTGGGTTCTGCCTTTCTGGTTGTGCAGTGATCCCTCGCTTATCATGGTTAATGGGGACCGGGACCAGCCGTGAAATCCGTAAATTAGGGTTTGCCCCTCCCTCCGCCCCCTAGGAATTGCGTCTGGGAAAACAGCCTTCTCAGTGCAAAAACCAAGGTTATGGTGTACGAGGCCTGCGTCCTCTCCACCTTACTCTACGGCAGTGAGTCATG
This sequence comes from Hippocampus zosterae, assembly GCF_025434085.1. Taxonomy (NCBI): domain Eukaryota; kingdom Metazoa; phylum Chordata; class Actinopteri; order Syngnathiformes; family Syngnathidae; genus Hippocampus; species Hippocampus zosterae. The sequence goes on along the minus strand of NC_067453.1, from coordinate 2,884,238 downwards.
GACCACCTACGCTAGGCAGGAACGGCGACTTAACACCTTGTGTGTAAGGGTTTGTGAGTACCAGCATGTTTAAAATATGTCAACAGTTTTTATACTTAACATATTTGAGACAAAGACCATATTTACTGAAATATTTAATTATAAAGCCTTAAACAGTAATTAACATTCATCAGCATTGTCTTTATGCAGCTGTGACAGTGTAGCCTCCAGCTGCTGGCCAGTTATCCCACGGCGCGCAGCCGATGTGTTTATTACTAGACAATTACGGAGGCGACTAGACAAGTGCTGCTTTTTTCATATGAGCCCAATCACCCTCTCTCTCTCTCTCTCTCTCTCTCTCTCTCTCTCTCTCTCTCTCTCTCTCTCGCACTTCCCTCAGCCACACACATACACACACACACATCCCCCGCACATGGGCGCTCGCACGCATATATACACACGCACACAAACACGCACACACGAAATGGCGTAGTAAACACAACACTGATCTAGGCAAGCACTTGATTAGACACTGATCAAAGAGTAATCCATGTGATAAGACAGAAAGGAGAATGCTGGGTGGGGCTGTGAAGCCAATCAACATCACTGTGCTCATGGGATAGATCCACTCGTGCTGTCATTGGTCGATGTCGGCGCTGGGAACCAATCAAGCCATGTACAAAACCTATGACTCATTCGCCATTTTTTTCTGAATACAGTACTTTGGGGAAAAAAATGGGATGCACTGAGGCCGCGATAATCAAAGCGCGAAATAGCGAGAGATCACTGTACCACACCCCCTCCCCCCTCCTGCGGATGTAGATCTATATTTTTCTAGAGAAAATTAATAGTGGTAAGCTGAAAGGTGACTGTGTAGAGGAGGTTGATTTCAGACTACACTTTGTCCATAGATTGTTGACTCCAATATTTTTGAATGGTTCTAAGGCAGTGGTATCCAAATTTGTTCCTCAAGGGCCACTGTCCTGCCTGTTTTCCAGCTCTCCCAAGAGCACCACACCTGATTCAAATAATCAGGGTCGTTCCACTGCTGCTTCAGAGCTCACTGATGAGCTGATCATCTGAATCAGGTGTGTTGCAACCAGGAGAGTTGGAAAACAGGCAGGAGAGTGGCCCTCCAGGCCCAGAGCTGGACATGCCTGTTCTAAGGATCATGACAGTGTCAAAACAGAATGTGTTTGTCATCTCACAGTTCAATATAGTCTTTTCGACCAGTTTACTTACTTTCAGTTCCTGCCAAATTTCTATTGTCTGTTTAAATGTTCAATAAACAAACAAAACAAACAAACTTCACGAAGCAGACTTCTGGTTATTTATCTGTTTTTAACATTGTGGGATTGTTAGCAATGGATTGAACATAATAGGTTATAACAAGTTTTTATCTGCTCGGATTCATTGTTAGCATTGACCATAATAGGTTACAAAAAGTTGTTATCTGCTCGGATTCATTGTTAGCATTATTGTCAATAAAGTCCATGGTGTCATAGATTAGGCCTGATTTGTTATTTGCACTGTTTGAAAACGGACATAGGTTCAACACAAGTGGGACTGGAGTTTATTTAGTGTTTATTTAGGTCCCAGCACATCAAGGTATAAAGAAGAATGAAAGAGTGGATGGATTTGCAGGATCAGCATTTACTAATGACCAATGGCTGCGAGTGTCTCTTGGGATAGATGAGGTCAAGGCATAGATGAAGAATCCAGTTAGAGTTGAATAGCGCGTAGTTTAGAGTGGAGAACACACAGGATGTCATCTACCACATTTTTCGGACGATGAGTCGCTCCTGAATATAAGTTGCACCGGCCATAAAATACAGAAGAAAAAGAAAAAAAAAAGAGAAAAACATATATTAGTCGTACTACAATACAATACAACACATGCTGGTTTACATAGCACTTTCACAATAGCTGCCACTGTAACAAAACGTTTAACAAAACAGTTAACATAAAGTGAAATAATAAACACACTTGACTAGAGTATAAGTCGCGTTTTTGGGGGGAAATGTATTTGATCAAATCCAACACCAAGAACAGACATGTCATCTTGAAAGTCAAATAAAAATAGAGAACAACATGCTGAATAAGTGTACAATATACTTATGTTACATGATGCTTTAAAAACTAACTGAAAACGTTTCTGGCATGTTCACGTAACATATCAAGAGTTATTCAGACAGTTATAGAATAAAGAACATTCTAACAAGTTTATCAAACCACCAGTGTCACTCCAAATCACTAAATCTAATGAAATCTTCAGCCTCTCTGTCACTTTTAAAGAACTCCATGAACCCCAGAGGCAGAAGCAGCGGTTCTTCCCCGTCTCTTAATCAGTCATCCTAAATCGTTTTCATCAGTTCCCACCAATGTGGAAAGTATCAACACAGGCCTAGACCACCCTCTTGCGGTTTAATGTGAAAATAACATGTGAAATGATCGAACGTGTAAATAAATTCACACATAAGTCGCTCCAGAGTATAAAACACACCTCGCCTAACTATGAAAAAAAACTGTGACTGATAGTCCGGAAAATACAGTATAAAATCTACAGCAAAGGGCGGGTGGGATGAATGTAGAGCAGGTGTCACCAACATTTTTGAGGGTGAGAGCAACTTCATGTGTACCGATTGTGTGAAGGGCTACCAAATTGATACACGTCTGAAATAACATATTTGTCCAAAATACCTTCAATAATATGAGGATGTGTTATTTTTAATACTTGATGATTTAAATTGTCAGACTTTGATCGTGTTTCGAAATGTCTCACAGTACTGCCAATGTTTGCATTTTTAAATCATAATTTCTACTAGCAAATCACAATGTCCAGGCACTGGCGGGCTACTCAAGTGGTCTTCACGGGCTACCTGGTGCCCGCGGGCACCATGTTGGTGACCACTGATGTAGAGAGTAGGAATAGAGGAGAACAAGCTGCAATTCGTTGAGAAGAGGACAGACTGAGTTAAATGGGTCAATGTGTTTGATTGACAACAAACAAATGCTTGCATAATCTCAAAATATTTTAAAGTGAAGACAACTTTCAGTTTTGATATTTTAGCAACAAACAGGATGTTGATGCAAATATTATTTTAAATGATTTGGCACTCCAAATCTGTCAATTACAGACTGAAGGTATAAAGGGTAAACGTCAACTCTGGTAATTGATTTACTCCAACGTACAAGTATGAAGAACACGTCGCACGGCAAGACCAGCCTAATAGAAACCTGCGTGAGAACAAAAGGAATAAACAAACAAATGAAAATAATTAAATGCCTCACTGAATGACAGCATGACCTTTGCAAGGGGCGTACAAGGCAGGTTGCATACGAGACAAAATGGGAAAAAGCAGAGCAGGATCAACACCGTCTTGTAACATGCGGTGAGGTTCATGACTGGTGAGGCATTACTTCCTGGGAGTCTGAAATAAAAATATGAATCCAAAATAGATATATTTTGGATTCATATATTTATATATAGCATATTTTTCACTTTTAATAACCTTCAATAAAACACGTCTTAATTCAGTTAAAAAAATATTTTTTACTATTTGTTTTCAAAGCTTTTCATTTTTATGTTCTCAAGTGATTCTACATGGTTCAACAATGTGATAGCAAGAAATACAAAATAACAATTATTAATTTATTAATATAAACTCAAGTTCATTGTTGTTGGGTTGTTGATTCTTGGAGAGGTTTTGAAGTAAAAAGAACATTTGATCATTCCTGAATATTTAATATGAATGACCCGATTACAAAATTACCGGTACCTAGACATCTGGTATCATAACTGCAGGTCTGATGTTTCTCACAAATCAATCCACGTCAAAATCTGTAAAGAATTGGATGAGTTATGAATTTATTGGACTCAAACATTTACCTCAGTACAAGTGAATGGAAGAGATCGCCGGGGATTCCAAGATGATGACTTATGGCCTTTTCAAACTTCAAACCTTTTTGTCGTTCGTGATTGTCGGTTAGACGACCAGATAAATATCATTCCGTGTCATTGACCGGACGAGATGTCACACTATTACACTACCATCAAGATTCAGGCAACCAGGGGAAGGTCCATTGAGGAGGCTGGACAAACAGCTTAAGTCATGTTGAATTATTTGCATTGCATTGTTTTCTAGTCAATCAGAAAATGACAAATTGTGGAGGACCTTACGGTGCACGTGGACCATGTGAGACTTGTATAGCCGGAGCTCTGGGGACTCTATTAACTTTTTAACCATTATTCCAAGCCATGACACTGTTCACTTCAAGTTTTATGACACATTGTGAAGCACTGTTTATTTTGGAGCCTTTCGTGGAGAAATGTTGAGTCTTCAGCACAATAACAACCAGTCTAAACGCGTCTGCAAAAGCTGGAGCCATCCTCGGGGTCTGATTCTCATCAAAACCCTGATGCGAACATGGATATGCCTTAAGGACTTGATGGATGAACTTCAGACCAAGATCAAGATCAGTATTAACCTTTCAAGACTGAAGTTTCACGAACCATGAAGCCGTTGGATCCAATAGTGGATGCACAAATTGAGACTAGTCTTGACTTGGAGTGATTGGCCAATGATCATGGAGACCAGCTAGAAACCCTTTAAGCTGGTGTTGTAAAGCTATCAGTACCTGTTGAAAATTTGGTTAAAAAGGGGAAGATTTGGAAACCCTGTACTGGCAGAACAACATTTGATGTGTGAGCGCCGCAATCTAAATCTGCCATGGTGTTGAGACCTTTTATGGAGTACAAGGTTTCAGATCCTTGACGTTCATTTAATCCGAATCAGAGGGAGCATTGGTTTTTTTGTTGTTGTTTTTTTTCTCTCATGTACATCAAACATTCACACAAATAGTTGATTGTCTTTTGATAGATTTTATTTGAGCTAATAAAAACAAACAAACAAAAGTTTGCACAGCTATGTCTTACAGCATCCAAAAGAGTTAGGTGGTATTGCTCTGAAATACAGTAATCCCTCACTTGTCGCCTGGCCGCAATAAGTGCAAAACCACGAAGAAGGGTTTACACCCCACTAGGAATGTTTTTGTAAGTGTATGTAGGTACCCATCCATCCATCCATCCATTTACAGATCCGTTTTATCCTCACAAGGGCCGTGGGGCATGCTGGAGCCTTTCCCAGCTGTCTTCGAGTAGTAGGCGGGGATACACCCTGAACGTTGCCAGCCAATCGCAGGGAACACAGAGACAAACAACTATCTCTGCTCACACCCACACCTAGGGACCATTTAGAGTGTTCAATCAGCCTGTCATGCATATTTTTGGAATGTGGGAGGAAATTGAAGTACCTGGACACCCCCCCCCCCCCACACACACACAGGAACGAGGAGAACATGCACAGGAAGGCTGGAGCCCGAGTCGAACGTTGCACCTCTGCACTGTGGAGTGGGCGTTCTAACCAGTCGTACCACGCCTTTGCCCCTCTCTCTCTCTCTCTCTCTCTCTCTCTCTCTCTCTCTCTCTCTCTCTCTCGCTTTTGCGCTCACTTTTGGTCTGCTCAAGATAGCCCCCCCACGCCCAAACGGTGGACTGAAGCCGTGGTAATTGAAATGTGATATAGCGAGGGATCACTCTCTTTGATTATTGAGTTGACAACATAAAAAACCCCTACATTACTGGCTTCGCTTTGACACTACAGAGAAATCTTGTGGCTGGTTGTGGAGGCAAAGTGCTGATCCGGTAACATTAAAATCCCAAGTATATTCACCTCTTTTGTCCTCCACCTCCACTTATTTGAAAAAATTTATTTTCTTGTCTTCAAATTTGGAATCACTTAACATGTTTCTTGGGGCGACAGACCAACTCTGTTCAGACTCCGATCTCAGCTCATCTTGCCTTCCCCTCCATCCTTGCTCGATGGCACATTTCCTTTGTGGGCTGGGCTGGCCCTCAAAATTCTTAAAGATCTCTAGGGTGCCTCCACTTTTGCCTCTTTTCTAAAGTTAATTGAAGTTTTCATGACCTCAAGGACATTTTTTAAATATCTCCAAATTTGTTATGTTCACACTTCGTGGCTTGCTTTTCCAACAATTTCCAAACAACTTTTTTGAACCTCTGCCATCATTAATGGGTGCTGGGTATGCTATTTATGCTCAGATTTACAAAACTGTCTGTGATTCATCATTGAATATTCTCAAAACTATATGACAAAATGATTTACAACAAGAAAATGTCATATAGTTGCAGGGAAATGTTGCAGCATCATCAATTTGTGCAAAACACAGCTTTAGTTCATGGAGAATTCCTCATAGAGCCCATGATACTAAAGGCCGGTTGGTCAAAATATTTAACATGGTTTCTACCTTTTGGGAGCGGTGAATACAGGTTAAAGCTGACAATATACATATGTTTGGCTTTGCCCTTCATTAAATTTGTAATCTTCCGGTATTTTAGACCTCCGGTCTAAGGTCACACAGGTCTATATAGCTGTGAATGCAACCTTGCTGGCCAGGAGGCTGATTCTGCTGAGATGGAAGGGGAGCTTTCTTGCCCCTCTGGGACATTTTGTGCTGGGTACACCTTCGATCCTTGGCCGAAGTAGTGTGCTTGACATTATTGTCTGAAGAGGATGTGGAAGACATCCACATTTTTGGCCTTTTGATAAGAGGTATCCTGCTGTTTGGTGTTTGCTGTTTCCTGATCTATTGCAAAATTCAGCCGGCAGAAGAAGCTTCATTGGAAGGGTACAAGCTGGCGGCCTACATGGAAGGTGGGGTGAGTGTGATCAACACTCAGACTCATGTGTTAACCGAACTCAGACGCAAAGGGTTGCGGTGTTGGACGCGCTTCGCAAAACTGGAAAAGCCTGGGAGTAGTTGTACCGACCTAGAAAATTGATTGACTGATTGATCAAGAATTCGGCAGATTGAAATTGCAGACAGCCTGACCCCAAAGCAATTGTTTTCTGGACTTTCCCCTGGATGGAAAAACACATGTCCGCAACTATTCTATCTCCTTCCCCCCTGCACTTCTGCTCAGGCCTGTGACTGATAAGGACTTGGCCTTGCAGCTGCAGGCGCAATGTCAACGTCCTCGCTAGATTCCTATTCCCTGCCCCGTCGCACAGCTGGAGATGCTTCACACTCCACTTTCTCAGATTGAAACATTTTGCCACCTTCCTCCCATCCCTCCCCCACCCTGTTCATTACATGTTAAGTCTCGAGAATTGTTTTACTGTATTTTTAAATGTATGCTACAGTGCTGTCAAAAAATATTTGTCCCCATCGTGATGACTGTGTTCTTCGCATATTTATCACACACAGGGATTTCGGTTCACCAAACTAATTTTAATATACGACAGAGACAACAACAAAAGGAAATACAAAATGCTGTTTTCAAATGACAATTCAATTTACGAAGGAACAAAAAAATAAAAAATAAAAACACTTTCTGACCCTGTGTGAAAAACTAATTGCCCCCCGAACCTCATAGTGGGTTGTGCCAACTTTGGCAGCAATAACTGAAATCAAGCCATACTTTACGTTCTGTCTCCCCCATGTTGGTTATTGATGTCTTGTTTATATTCCTCTAAAGAGTTTTAAACTGGGAAGTCCTTGTGTGTTTCTTGCAGACCTGGCCAATAACTCTGATTCTGAACCTGTTCACCACTCCTTCCAGCTCCTTCACTCAGGGAGGCGCTATCTAACTATGCACACTAAAACCAGCAGACATTGCAGCAGCTTCTCAATAACTTCCTAAAAATTGACTTGATTTTTAATTCCTGAGTGAAAATTTGTCAATTTCTGCCAATTTGACATTGTGTTGTGACAAATTTTGGCATATTCATTGTTTTTACATTGTCACGCTGCGTTATTTGCAGAACCATTGTTGATCTTCATGATTGCACTGCTTGTCAAGTTAAATTGCTTTTGGACTCTCTCGATCAAGTTCTATCATACCATATCATACCGCACGTTAAATCTTTCATTGGCTCTATACTTGTGTATTTATGTCCAAAATGTACATTTTGTTCTCTGTAGTGTTACAGTTGTTTCACCTCCTGAGAATAAATTGGGCAAATAACGATGATTCTGATTTTCATTTTCACACAGACATTATGCGTACGATAAAACGTAACAAGTGAAAAGCTGTGTTGCCAGTCACATATTTTACTAGAAAGAGCTGATAACTCGATTAAAAAAATTTTGAGGGGATAAATTTCACGACAACACATGATTATTTCAACAATAATGTGCTGTGGTATCGTAATTGTTACTGATTGACTCAGAGGAGACCAACCGGTTTGTCCTCTTTGCAAAGCCACAGGAGCCTTCATCAGGTACACCACCCAGCTCATTGTTGTCGGACAGATAATAAAAATAATAAAAACAGCTGTTTGAAGACATTTTTGGACTCCGCGTACCTACATATAAGATTCCAGCAGCAGTGACCTTTAATTTATTCACATCAAAGTGACTCAATTAATACATTAATTACAACTTGGCAACATGACAAAGAAATACTGAATGGCAATACTGACCGAATAAAAACCACTACTGTAATTATTTGAAAACCAAAAAAAAAAAAAAATCAAGTCAGTGCTCCACCTTCAGAAGGGCCCCTTAATGGTGGTCGGTCCAGTGATTTAAGATCACTGGTAACGACTGTGAAGACAACAGAAGAGAGACGGAAGCAGGACTGTCAACAACGCAAGGCCTCAGAGGGTTTCCAAGAGCAAACTTGAGTGTGTGTGTTGAGTACTATCGCCATCCTGAAGTGTTTTCAGGGAACACAACATTAATGTTGGACATGTTTGGCACTTTCTTCTCTTTTGATGTTCAAAGATTTTTTTTTTTTCGGCCCAAATGGCTAACATTAAAACTGCTCTTCATGTCTTTGAGTCGAAAAAAAAAACATCTACTCCCACTGACAAAGCTTGCTGTGGTGACATGCTCCATTTCGTCAGCTTCATTATCCTGACAAGTGACAACGGCACAAAAAAAGTAACATTGCAATTAATCCTTGGCAACCTGGAGATAAGCACAGTTGAGTTCAGAACTGTCACGTCCCGTGCCGGCCAGTAGGTGGCGGGGTTGTCCCTCTACCTACTGCACACCTGTTTTCAATCTCGGGGTGATGTTTATCCCTTTATTAAGAGACTCCGGCAGTCCTCTCACTGCCGGAGAATTCCTCGCCGAGCCATTACTCTCTCGTACTCTATTTTTCGCTATTGCTATTTGCCTCGTTGCATACTTGCCTTACGGCCTATACTTGTTGCCCACTTATTTCGACTTTCGATATTTCGCATTTGCTACTATTACCACCAGCGCGATTATCTCCTCGCGTTTGTTTCAGCCGCGAGCGTTTTCTGTTTGTTTCCTGATCCTTATTTGATCAGCGTTTTCTGTTAATTTCCTGATCCTTATTTGATCAGCGTTTTCTGTTACCGTTTTTCCCTGTCGGGCTCTTTCTGTTGTTTTTTCGTTCTGTCATTTGTAACAATACTCTCTCTTGTCTGCTTTACCTGGGATCCAACTTATTTAATTCATTGTTCTGCTCGGAGCGACTTTTTCCCCTCGAGCAGAACGGGACAAGAACTTGGGGGGAAAAACTAAGTCTGTCCGTACTTGCAGATGCATGACATGCACAAGAATAGGCCAAAGTTCTCACGCTCTTGAGGCGATGGATGGTGGTTCATAAACAATCAAAACAAAACGTTATGCTTTAATTGAGAGCAATTTTCCTACAGAAATAAAAAAGTCACAAATCAAACGAATGTCCGAAGCCATTTGACGAGAAAAATATTTTATTGTTTTCTGACAATAACAATGCATTGCTTGGTGTCACACACACGCACCACCGGACACACAAACACCACGCACCCATGCCCACACACACACACTTTCTTGGTTGGTTACTGTTTCTAAGTCTCCATTAATTCATTCATTCATCTTCCGTGCCGCTTGATCCTCACTAGGGTCGCGGGGGGTGCTGGAGCCTGTGTAGGGGCTTGTCCTCCCTTTGATGGTCCCTCTTCCAGCGCCTCATCTTCTGTTCCCCATTGTCTGAGACATTCTCTGAGTACGTCATCCGTCAGAACCTTCTCCTTGATGTATATATGGAGCTTGGATGTTTCGTCCAGGACAGTGGCTCTCACACTCACGAGTCGCTGGCCTCCTTCCTTTCGGCTTGCATACAGTCTCAGGGTGCTGGATTTGGGATGGAAACCTCCGTGCATGGTTAGGAGCTTTCGGGTCTTAACGTCCGAGGTCTGGATCTCTTCCTTTGGCCACCTTATTATTCCTGCAGAATATCTGGCAGGTCATAGCTGTTTATTGCCCACGTCTTATTCGTGCCATTGAGCTGGCTTCTTAGGACTTGCCACACCCGGTGGAGGTATTTGGCCGTAGCTGCTTGAGGTACTTGTCGCTGTCCACAATATCTGCTGTTGTTCCTTCAGGGAGTGAGACCCCTTCAGTGCAGACGACCTTGCCTCTCTTAGTCACCATCCGACTACATTTCTCAAGCCCGAATGGCATCCCGATGTCGCTGCTGTCGATCCTGGTTGTGTGGATCAGGTAGTCTATGTCCCTTTTGCTCTTAGCATACAGCTTTATGTCATCCATGTAGAGGAGGTGACTGATCGTAGCTCCATTTCTGAGACGGTATCCATAGACTGTCTTGGTGATTACTTGGCTTAGGGTGTTCAGTCCTATGCACAACAGCAGTGGGGAGAGCGCATCACTTTGGTATATGCCACATTGATGGACACTTGGTTAAGTGGCTTGCCATTGGCTTCAAGTGTGGTTTTCCACATCCTCATCGAGTTCGCAACGAAGGCTCTTAGGGTCCTGTTAACCTTATACAACTCCAAGCAGTCAGTGATCCATGGAGCAGCATCGTAAAAAACAAAGACCATCATAAAGTTCGTGATGTGGCTCAAGGGTCTTGTGTGTTTCGTGAACAAAGGCCACAAATATTCGAGGAAGTGGAGAAACATTTGTATCTCTGATACGATTTGTGGCAAAACAAGACAATTGTATCGGGATTTGATAAAAAAGGATCCGAGTGATGCTCCTGAAGAGTTTGATTTTAAAGCTAGCAGAGGATGGTTCGAAAAGTTGAGGACAATAAGTGATTCGTCATGGGGAGGCAGCCAGTTCAGACAAGGAAGCTGCCGAAAAGTTGAAAGTTGAGTTTGAAAATCTCATCAAGGCCGAGGAATGTCTTCTCCAGCAAATTTTTAATATGGTGATCAAGGCCGAGGAATGTCTTCTCCAGCAAACTTTCAATATGGTGAGACTGGACTTGTGTGGATAAAGCGGTTCAGAAAATGGATGGAGAGATTTTTGTTTTGTTTTGTTTTGTTTGTTTATTGAACATAAAACATATACAGTAATAATTTGACAGAAAATAAGGTAGATAAAAAAAGTAAAAAGAAAGAAATCAGTCTTCATTCAACACAGTTATTATGTTCAAGGGAGTAGGATGAAGTAAAAAACTTATCTAGTCCTACCCGTTATGTGTTTGATATAAAAATGATTTAGTAGATATAATCAGAAAAGAAAAAGTAAGAAGTCTCCATTAAGGCTCATACTTTACCCTTAACCATGATATTTTTACAACTTTTGGTTTGTATCGGGATTATATACATCCTCACCCTGGCACTCTTGTGTCAATTTTCTCTTGTATTCATAATGGTTATTTCAATACCTTTCTCTATTTATCAACTCAGTTCTGATTTATCATTATATTTAATGTTTAGAATTTATCATTTTAACTCTGATTGATGTAGGTTGTTTGTACTATTTTTTTAAATTTGTTTTTGAACTCAGCAAGCGATTTACTCATTTTTAGGTCCGTTTGGAGATTATTCCACAGATTAACACCTTTGCTAGATACACTTCTTTGCTTGATGTTTGTTCTTGTTTTGAGATTTTTGAATAAATTGGTACCTCTTAATTCATAGTTTCTTTCTCGAATTTCGAAAAACTTCTGAATGTTTTGGCAGAGCAGGTTTTTGTGTGCTTTGTACATTAATTGGGCAATTTTAAAGTCGACCAGGCCATAAAATTTCCATCCATCCATCCATTTTCTGAACCGCTTAATCCTCACTAGGGTCGCGGGGGGTGCTGGAGCCTATCCCAGCCGTCTTCGGGCAGTAGGCGGGGGACACCCTGGATCAGTTGCCAGCCAATCGCAGGGCACACAGAGACGAACAACCATCCACGCTCACAATCACACCTAGGGACAATTTAGAGCGCCCAATCAGCCTGCCATGCATATTTTTGGAATGTGGGAGGAAACCGGAGCACCCGGAGAAAACCCACGCAGGCCCGGGGAGAACATGCAAACTCCACACAGGGAGGCCGGAGCTGGAATCGAACCCGGTACCTCTGCACTGTGAAGCCGACGTGCTAACCACTGGACTACCGGGCCGCCGCCATAAAATTTCATCGTATTTAATTTGATAAATAGTGCATTTGTGGGTTCCGTATATTTTGATCTATTAATAATTCGAATTGCTTTTTTTGTAGTTTAAGAATAGGGAGTGTGTTTGTTTTCCAGGCATTTCCCCATATTTCCACACAGTAGGTCATATATGGTAATAATAATGAAGTGTATAATGTGTACAAAGATCTCTTATTTAGCACTTCCTTGGTTTTGTCGAGGATCCCTACGGTCTTGGCTATTTTTATTTTTACGTTATCGATATATGGTTTGCAACATAGTTTTGAGTCTATTACTAATCCAAGAAACTTGGTTTCATACGCTCTTTCTATTTCAATTGAGTTTAACATAATTTTAGCTTGGTGTTTGATTGGTCTTGTGCCAAAAACAATTAACTTCGATTTTTTCAGGTTAAGTGACAATTTATTTCTGTCAAACCAGTTTTTTAATTTGATTAATTCGTTTTCTACAGTTGTCAGGAGCTGTTTCAGATTTCAGAACAGTAGAAAGTTGTATCATCAGCAAATAGGACACATTTAAATAGTTTTGAGACCTTGCAGATATCATTTATATATAAGATGAATAGTTTTGGACCAAGCACTGACCCCTGAGGAACTCCGTGAGTGATTTTCAGTTGATTTTTTATTGTCGAGTTGCACGTACTGATATCTGTTTTCTAAATAACTTTTTATCCATTTATAAGCTACACCTCTAATGCCATATCTTTCTAGTTTTTTTCAAGAATATACTGTGATCTATTGTGTCAAAAGCTTTATTTAGATCTAGGAAAACCCCAACAGTAAATTCTTTGTTGTCTATATTAGTGGCTATTGCTTCCACAAACTCCATAACTGCCATTGAGGTGGCCCGTTTTTCCCTGAAACCATATTAATTCTCACTTAACAGCGCATGCTTTTGTATAAAGCTATCAAGTCTGCGAGAAAATAGTTTTTCTAATATTTTTGAAAATTGTGGTAGTAGTGATATTGGTCTATTATTTGTAAACAGATGTCTTTCTCCACTTTTATAACTTGGAATAACTAGCGATTATCATTTTTGATGCAAAGATACCAGCTTTGAATGACAGGATGCATTTGTGCGTGAACGGTCGCACTACATATTCTATATGTAGCTGCTTTATTATTGTCATATCAACATGAAAGCAATCAGTTGACTTTTTATTTTTAAAAGTTTTTGCAATATTAGATACTTCGTCTTGTTTTACAGCAGTAAGGAACATTGTGGAGGAGTTTTTTTCTACGTATCTATCTATTTCAAACAAGTTTGTTGGATCAGGAATTTGGTTTGCGAGGTTACTGTCGATGTTTACAAAATACTCATTAAATTCAGTTGCTATTTCTGCAGTTTTTTCCAAAATAGTATTTTTGCCTTTGATAAAATACTCTGGATAATCCATTTTTTTAGGACTATTTCTGATTACTTGGTTAAGTATTTTCCATATTTCTTGTGTGTTACCTTTATTCTGCTCTAATAGTGCATGATAATGATCTCTTTTACTGGTTCTTATAATATTTACTAGTTTATTTTTATGGGTCTTATTTTTTTTCTGCTTCTTCAGTTCTGAATTTTAAAAACAATTTATATAAATTGTTTTTCTTTTTACATGCGTTTTCTATGCCTTTCGTTATCCATGGCTTACTTGGGTCTTTATACTTTTTGGAGACTTTAGTTAATGGAAAATGTTTATCATATAAGGAGATTATGGTAGACTGAAATACTTCAAACGCTGTATTTGTGTCTTCGTTTGAGTAGACCTCGGTCCAGTTTTGTTTTTCTAGGTCTTGCTTAAAAGCATCGATGGAGCGTTGGGTTCTTAGTCTTATTTCTGTTATGTGAGTTGTTGACTTAGCTTTTCTATCAAAATAATTATGAAAAACTGCAAAGACAGGTAGATGGTCACTTATATCATTCGTGAGAATTCCACTTTCCATTTTATGATCAATCTTATTGTGGTGTATTAACCATCATAGTTATTTGTATGTTGTTTGGACGCATTGACTTCGCGTACTTTGTATTGCTGTCTGCTGCGCATGCGTGAAATGTTACCTGAAATGCTAAGCCTCTTCCCCACGAGGTTAATGGCGGAACTCGATGGTTGAATACATAATAGAAAGCGCGTGTGTGTGCCTCGTCATTTCAAGACACAACACTTATTTATAAATATGTTATCTATTAATGTGGCCATATCAACTGTTATTCTGCTAGGTTTCAGGATTACTGGGAAAAGGCTGTACATAGTATTTATGAATTCAGTTGTTTTTTGTGTCCATTTGGGTTTAATAAGTTAATGTTAAAGTCACCACACATTATTCGTGTTTTCTTATCGTTGCAGTAGCTGAGCATATCTGTTAGTTTTTTGATTGAATGTGTCAATACATTATCCTGGTGTCCTATAGATACAACTTATGATGATATTTGATGCCTTTTTATTATGTATTTCAATGGTTAGACATTCCATAAGGTTTTCAATTGTGTTTGTCAATCTCTCGATTTTACTGCATTTAAGTGCTTTGTCTACATATATTGCAACCCCCCTCCTTTTTTGTTTTGTTTTGTTTTTGTTTTACCTATTAGTTTATACATTTCATAACCTTCTATTTCCATTTCACTTGTTTTATTTTTGTCAAGCCAAGTTTCAGATCTGGCAATTATTTTAAATTTAAGATTAAGATATCCTTTATATGTCCCACACCGGGGAAATTTACAGCCTCCAGCAGCAAGAATGTAGGTAGAAAGAAGAAAGAAGAAAAAAAAACAACAAACACCGTTCAATTAAGTGCAATATAAATACAAAATGGGTAAATCGCAGTGCTATTTACATTTGTCCTTCACATCATTTAAGTATTATTATTATTAATTATTGTTGTTATTTTTATTCAGCAGCCTGACAGCAGTCGGTAGGAACGAGCGTCGGTATCTCTCCTTCTTGCAGCGCAGGTGTAACAGTCTCTGGCTGAAGGAGCTACCAAGTGCTGTCAGGGCGGGCTGGATGGGGTGGGAAGGACTGTCTATCATAGCTTTTAGCTTAGTTAGCATCTTTCTGTTGCCCACCTCCTCCAGAGTGTCAAGGGAGCAGCCCATGACAGAACTGGCCTTCCTGACCAGTCGCTCCAGTCTCTTTCTGTCCCGGGCTGAGATGCTGCCTGACCAGCAGACAATGCCATAATGGATGGCCGAGGCCACCACCGAGTTATAGAAAGTCTTAAGGAGTGACCCCTGAACCCCAAAAGACCTGAGTAGGAAGAGTCGGCTCTGTCCTTTCCTAATCAGGGTGTCCGTGTTTGTAGACCAGTCCAGTTTGTTGTTCAGAAGAACACCTAGCTACTTGTAGGAGGTCACCCTCTCTATGTCCATATCCTGGATGTTCATCGGTGCTGGTGAGGACTGTTTCCTGCAGAAATCCACAACCACCTCCTTAGTTTTCCTAGGGTTGATCTGGAGGAGATTCTGCTGGCACCAGTCCACAAAGTCTTTTGTCAGTCCCCTGTACTCCCGATCGTCCCCCTCTGTAATGAGGCCAACAATCGCAGAGTCATCGGAGAACTTCTGAAGGTGGCAGTTTGGAGTGGCGTGTCTGAAGTCCGAGGTGTAGAGGATGAACAGGAATGGAGCCAGAACAGTCCCCAGCGGCGCTCCTGTGCTGCAAAAAAGCCTGTCCGACTCACAGCTCTGCAACCTCACGTACTGCAGCCGATTTCTGAGGTAGTCTATGATCCATGCTGTGAGAAGGTGGTCCACTCCGGCGTTCTGCAGTTTGCCTCCCAGTACGTTGGGCTGGATGGTGTTGAAGGCACTGGAAAAATAAAAAAACATGATTCTCACAGTGCTCCCAGCCTTCTCCAAGTGTGACAGCACTGAGTGGAGGAGGTAGATAATGGCGTCTTCCACGCCGATGCCAGGCTGATAGGCAAACTCTAACGGGTCCAGTGCCGGACTCACCAGCGGTCGAAGGTGGGCGAGGACGAGTGTCTCCAGCGTCTTCATCAGGTGAGACGTCAGCGCCACCGGTCTGTAGCTGTTCAGCTCCTTAGGGTGGGGGGTCTTGGGCACTGGGACCAGGCACGAAGTTTTCCACAGCTGCGGAGCTCTGCCCAGCTTCAGGCTCAGGCTGAACATGTGCTGGACAATGTCACACAGCTGGTCAGAGCAGGTCCTGAGGAGCCGGGAACTGATCTTGTCCGGACCTGCTGCCATCCTCACATTCATCTTCCTCAGTTGGTTCCTCACCTGCTCTGTTGTGACAGACAGGCAGGAACCAGGTGACAGAGGAGGGGGAGGAGAAGAAGTCCTCAGTGAGAGTGGTTGCAGTTGGTGGTTGGGGGAAGGGACAGACTGGTTGAAAAAACGGTTCAGTCCATCTGCCCAGTCGTTGTCCTTCTCCTTCTCAGTCAATGTCTTTGGGCTGTCATGGCATGAGATGGTTTTCAGGCCCCTCCAGACACCAGTGACATTGCTGGCCTTTAACTGGTCCTCCAATTTCATCCTGTATATAGTGGACATTATAGTGACAGTAAGGACAGTAAGGCGGTTTTATCGATGAGAGCCATCAGGCTTACGATAATTTTCAGGAAGAAATTGGGAGATGTAAAGTTTCCAAGATGGTTCAGGGATGGGAACTTATTGATTGCGTGTAAGGATGAGGCGCAAAGGGAAAAGGCGTGTCAGATGAAGGAAATTAGAATGTGCCAAGTGGTGAGTGTGAGCACGGTACATGTACGGGGTGAATAGAGTAAAGTGGTGATTTGGGGGATACTGGAGGAAGTAACAATGTATGAAATTTGTTCAAATATCAAAGGTGGAAAGTTGAGGCAGGCATGGAGGTTGCAAATTACGAGGGAAGTGGAGAGAATTTACAGTAAAAGCGCTTTGCTGATGTTTGAGGGGAGGCTCCCAGAGAAAAGTGTTGCTTGGCTATGTGACATACAGTGTAAGGGCGTACATGACTCGCGATTAAGGTGTTTTAAATGTCAAAGAATTGGACGTACTCCTATGACATGTCATGGAAGGAGAAGGTGTGCAAGGTGTGGGGAGGATTATGACAATAACCAATGCAATAATGAGGAACAACAGAAATGTTGCAATTGTGGTGGAAATCACTGTGGCATATGGCTGGTATGAGGTAATGAAGGAGGTTCAAGATCAACAGGTCAGGGAAAAAAAACGGGATGACGCGGAGGCTGTTTGTATCTTGAGCCAGCAGAGTGTGGGAGTGTGTGAAGCCAGAAGTGAGGAACAGCAGAAGAAAAAAACAGAACAATTGAAGGAGGAGAAAGTTTGGATTGATGTCAGGTCACATATTACTACATTCATTGCAAGGATGATAAATGCAATGATGGGGATAACACAGATCATAGGGCAGCGTAGAATTATCTTAATGTCAAACAATTAACGTGGGAGGAGGTCAGAGAAAATGTGGGTGGGAGGTTTAGGACGACTTATCAATGGGCAATAATCATTGCTCAATATTGAGTTACATTCAATACGTTTGTCGAGAGAGTGGGTTTTCAGTAAAGCAAGATGGGATCAGTTTAAATTTATGAGTGAAAGGTAGAGTAGGCACATAGATCACAAAGCAAATATTGACGTTATCAATGAGGAAATTAGGGAGGTGATATTCAGGGCTACTGTGTGTGCTCAACCAAGATGCAAAGGTCATATGAGAAGAACGGACAGAAGAATACATGACAGTTGTGAAGGAAAGGAAAGAGGCTACAAGGCCTGATAAAGAATGCTTACTATTTAGACATTGTTGGAGTACATGAAATTGCAAGCGGTGTTTAGGAAAGTTGTCAAGGAAGGAAGAAAGAACTTCAGGGATTTTTCAGGTAAAATTGGAAGAACTCCAATTAGGCATGTTTGGGGAATGATTTAGAGAATGAGGGGTGAAAGAGGGAAAGGAAGTATCCAGTGTTAAAAGATGCAGAGGAGATCCATCCATCCATTCTCTTCCGCTTACCTGCAGTTGGGTTGGGAAAATAGCTTTTGGAAGCCCTAATTCTCCTTTCCTCTGCCACTTCTTGCAGCTCTTCCCGGGGGATCCCAAGGCATTCTCCGGCCAGGCGGGTGACATAGTCTCTCCAGCTCGTCCTGGGTCATCATTGAGGCCTCCTGGGTCGCCCGGAACACCTGACGAGGGAGGTGTCCCGGAGGCATCCTGATCAGGTGCCTGAGCCACCTCATCTTGCTCCTCTCGACGAGGAGAAGTGGCTCGACTCTGAGCCCCTCCCGGATGACCTTTGCTGAGAAACCTTATCTCTCAGGTGGAGCCTGGACACCCTGCAGAGGAAAGTGATTTCGGACACTTGTTTGCAGAATCTCGGTTTTTCGGTCATGACCCACAGCTTGTGACCATAGGTGAGGGTAGGAATGTTGATCGACAGGTAAATCAAGAGCTTCACCTTTTGGGTCAGCTCCTTCTTCACCACGACAGACTGAAACAAAGATGCTGCACCAATATGCCTGATCTCCCGCTCCATCCTGCCCTCCCTTGTGAACATGAAGTTGATGAAATGTTTTAAATGATGTTGAACTCCAAATCTGGCTCCCTGGCCCTTGAGTTTGACACCTGTCAATTACAGAATGTAAGTATTAGGGGGAAATGTCAACTCTCGTAATTGATTCATGTATGAAGAACAAATGTCGCACAGCAAGACCAGCCTAATAGAAACCTTTGTGAGAACAAAAGGAAAATAAATTAAATACCTCACCTAATGACAGCATGACCTTTGCAATGGGTGTACAAGGCAGGATGCGTCTTGCATTTGCACCTGCGATGCAAGATCGAAAACAGCAGAGGAGAATTAACACAGTCCAATAATGTGTAATGAGGTTTATGACTGGTAAGTCGTCAGAAATAAAAATATGAAGCAATAGTAAATGAGCATATTTTTCACTTCTGACCTTCATTAAAACACATCTAAATTCTGGTAAAAAATGAATTTTTGAAAATTTGTTTTCAAAGCTTTTAATTATGTTCCAAGTGATTCAACACCATTCAACAATGTGATCGCAAAAAATACAAAAGAAAAATCAATATACACTCAAGTTCATTGTTGTTGGGTTGGTTTTTATTGGAGATTATTTAAAGTGAAAAGAACATTTGACCATCGCTGAATATTTAATATGAAAGCCCCAATTATAAAATGACCTAGACAGCTGCGATCATAACCGCATGTCTGATGTTTCTAATCAGAATCAGAATCAGAATCAGAATCATCTTTATTGGCCAAGTATGTAGAACACACAAGGAATTTGTCTCCGGTATAACACGCTGCACTAGTATCATCGTAAACAACAAAATCATTGAACCATTTTAGAGTAACCACTAGTTTTGAAGTACCATTTTGTGGTGCAAGAAGAGTGACTGTCAGTGACTGTTTAAGGAGTTAATGGCTAGAGGGAAGAAGCTGTTTAAGTGTCTACTGGATTTGGTGCGCATGGATCTGTAGCGTCTGCCTGAGGGGAGTGGCTGAAAAAGGTGGTGGGCAGGGTGCGGGGGATCCAGGAGGATTTTCCGTGCCCTTGTCTTGATTCTTGCAGTGTGCAAGTCCTCAAGAGTGGGTAGGGCGGTGCCAACGATTTTTGCTGCCGTCCTAACTGTCCGTTGAAGTCGGATTTTGTCCTTTTTTGTGGCGCCCCCAAACCAAACCGTGATGGAAGAACACAGGATTGATTCGATGACTGCAGTGTAGAACTGTCGTAGCACCTCCTGTGGCAGGCCATGCTTCCTCAGCAGCCTCAGGAAGTACATCCGCTGCCGGGCCCTTTTCAGGATGGAGATGGTGTTGACTTCCCACTTCATGTCCTGGGAGACTGTGATTCCCAGGAACTTGAAGGTCTCGACGGTTGACACAGGGCAGTTGGATAGTGTGAGGGGCAACTGAGGAGAAGAATGTTTCCTGAAGTCCACGATCATCTCTACAGTTTTGAGCGTGTTCAGCCCGAGGTTGTGTCGGCCGCACCAAAGCTCCAGCTGCTCCACTTGTTGGCGGTACGCAGACTCGTCGCCGTCTTTGATGAGACCGATGACCGTGGTGTCGTCTGCAAACTTTATGAGTTTGACAGCTGGATCTGTTGAGGTGCAATCGTTTGTGTAGAGAGAGAAGAGCAGTGGCGAGAGGACACATCCCTGTGGGGCACCAGTGCTGGTAGTGCGTATTGATGATGTTGTTGCTCCCAGTCTCACCTGTTGTGTCCGTCCCGTCAGGAAGCTGAGGATCCACTGGCAGATCGTAGGGGACACACCGAGGTGGAGTAGTTTGGGGGTGAGGAGTTCTGGGATGATGGTGTTGAACGCAGAGCTGAAATCCACAAACAGAATCCTTGCGTAGGTCCCTGTGCTGTCGAGGTGCTCGAGGATGTAGTGCAGACCTATGTTGACTGCGTCTTCCACAGACCTGTTTGCCCGGTAGGCAAACTGGAGAGGGTCCAGCAGGGGTCCAGTGACGTTCTTTAGGTGATTCAGCACAAGGCGTTCAAAGGACTTCATGACCACAGACGTCAGGGCGACAGGCCTGTAGTCGTTCAGTTCCGATGTTGCAGATTTCTTGGGAACTGGGATGATGGTAGACTGTTTGAAGCAGGATGGGACCTCACACAGCTCCAGGGATCTGTTGAAGATTTGTGTGAAGACCGGAGCCAGCTGGTCAGCGCAGACTTTCAGGCAGGAGGGGGACACTTTGTCGGGCCCCGGAGCTTTCTTGATCTTTTGCTGCTTGAAGAGCCGTCTCACGTCCTGTTCGTGGATCTGTAGTGGAGAAAAAGAGGGTGGGGGGCTAGGTAGAGTGGTTTCTGGTAGAGGTGGGTGTGTGTGGGAAATGGGGGTGTCCTTTTCAAATCGGCAGAAAAACATGTTTAGTTCATTAGCAAGACCCTTATTGTTCACTGTTTGGGGGGATGGCATTCTATAGTTAGTGATTGCTTTCAGGCCATTCCATACAGATGCAGAGTCGTTAGCAGAGAACTGGTTTTTCAGCCTCTCTGCATAGCTTCTCTTTGCGATGTTAATTTCCTTTGTCAATTGGTTTCGGGCATGTTTGTACAGTGCCCGATCTCCACTTCTAAATGCGGCCTCTTTCTCTTTCCTGAGTTGCCTGAGTTTGGGAGTAAACCATGGCTTGTTATTGTTGAAGGAGCAGAACGACTTCGTTGGTACACACATGTCCTCACAGAAACTGATGTATGATGTTACAGTGTCTGTGTATTCATCCAGTGTGCCCGTTGAAGTTTCAAAGACGCCCCAATCAGTGCAGTCTAAGCATTCTTGTAGAGCTAGCTTTGCTTCATCTGTCCATTTTTTCACAGTCTTAACAACCGGTTTAACACATTTGAGTTTCTGTCTGTATGTAGGTATTAAGTGGATTAAATTGTGGTCAGAAAGACCCAATGCTGCGCGGGCGACCGATCGGTATGCATTTTTGATTGTTGTATAGCAGTGATCTAGAATGTTGCCTTCTCTGGTGAAACAGTCTATGTGCTGCTTATATCTGGGAAGTTCACGGTTAAGATGTGCTCTATTAAAATCGCCCAAAATGATCAGGGGTGACTCTGGGTATTTTAGTTCGAGTTTGTTTACTTGTTCGGCTAGCGTTTGTATCGCCGTGTTAGCGTTAGCTTGTGGCGCAATGTAAACACCGACTAGTAAAAAGGAGGTGAACTCACGTGGCGAGTAGAATGGCTTGCAGTTTAAAGACAGCGACTCCAGGTCCGGGCTGCAGTGTGCGTCGAGCTTCGTGACATCAGTGCACCATTCTTCGTTGATATAGAAGCAAATCCCACCACCTTTCGATTTTCCCGATAGCTCCGTGTCGCGGTCGGCTCGGAGAAGGCGGAAGCCGGGTAGATGTAGCGCGGGATCTGGATGGCGGTCACTGAGCCAGGTTTCAACAAATCAATGGTAACAAATCAATCTGGGTCAAAACCTGTAGAGGAGGGGTCTCAAACTCAGGTCCTGGAGGGCCGCTGTCCTGCTTGTTTTCCAAGTCTCCCTGTTGGAACACACCTTATTAAAATGAACAGGTTCAATGTCAGGCTTCCTCAGAGCTTGCAGATGATCTGATCATTTGAATCAGGTGTGTTGCAACAGGGAGACTTGGAAAACATGCAGGACAGCGACCCTCCAGGACCCGAGTTTGTTTGACACCCCTGCTGTAGAGAATTGGATGAGTTGTGAATTGATTGGATGCAAACGGTTAACTCAGCATGAGTAAATGGAAGAGATCGCCAGGGATTCCAAGATGGTGACTTATGGCCTTCTCAAACGTCATGACTTTTTTGTCGTTCACGATTGTCACACCGTCATAAATATCAGATAAATATTACACCAGGCTGGGGAGGCCTTGCCCCTGCACCTTCAATGACAAAAGGTGAGTTATTTTCCACGATTTAACCTCTGCTGTGGCCAAGTGCAGGGTGGCATTTACGTGGGTAAAGACAGAGCTTCATTCCTGAATTAATGACAAATTTGTCCTGTGGTATGGCCTGACTACTTGCTTTGTAAACCCGGAGAAGGCGTTGGAATTTGTTTGCAAAAAAAAAAAAAATAATAATAATAATCAGATGTCCCTGGGCTCGATGGATGGCTGAATTTCTTTGTAAGGGTATGTTGCTTTTTCTTTTTGCCAGTGATGTTAAACTTCAGCAAAACGGTTTTGTTAATTTTTAAGGAATTCTGCTAGTGGTTTTAATTTGTTGAGGCAAGGTAGCACACACCCAATTTGAGGGTGCTTCTGCTCAGAGTAGTGGGGTTCTCTTGTGCTTGTTTTGGTGTTTTGGGGGTTACCATCGAGGGGAGCCAAATGAGGTGGCTCGCGCATCAGAATAGGATGTCACCTGGATGCCTCGCTGGTGAGGTGGTCCGGGCATGTCCCACGGGCAGGAGGCCCCGGGGTCGACGCAGGGCACTCTGGAGAGACTATGTCGCCCAATTGGGCTGGGAATGACTCGGGATTCCCCCGGGAAGAACTGGAACAAGTGGCTGGGGAGAGGGAAGTCTGGGCTTCCCTAATAAAGCAGTTGCTCCAGCGACCCGACTCCGGATCAGCGGTAGAAAAAGGAATGATGGATGGATCGATGACCATATTTTCCAGATTATAAATCACTGTTTTTTTTTCATATTTTGGCCGGGGGTCTGATTTATACTCCAGAGTACAGGTGTCAAAGTCATTGTTGTACCTTTATCACATTATTTGCATAACTATCATTGATCTTTACGACTGCACTGCTGGTCACGTAAAATTGCTTTAGGCCTCTCGGGATCATTTACACAATTTTTATTTTATCAGTTCTCTCATTCTATGGGACATAATCTAATTTCTCAATGTAACCAAACTTCTGGTTTATGTCCAAAATGTACATTTTGTTTGCTGTAGTGTTAGGGTGGCTCCACCTACTGGTGATAAATTCATTGTGTATTTTAATTATTATTTTTATTTTCACACGAAGATTATGGGTGAAAAATAATAAAATATGTAACAAGTGAAAAGCTGTGTTTTTTTCAGCCACATATTCTACTAGAAAGGGCTGATAACTGACATCATGGCACATGATTATTATTTCAACTCATGTGCCATGTTATCGGAATTGATACTGACTGATTCAGAGGAGACAAACAGGTTAGTTCTCTTTGCAAAGCCACAGTGCCTTTCATGAATAACACCACACAGCTACTTGTTGCTTGACTTATTGAAAAAAAAATAAACATGTTTCCAGCTGTTTGAAGACATGTTAACGAGTCCACATACCTGCGCATAAGATTCCAGTGGTGGTGACCTTTTTGTGCTCTACTAATTTGAAAATGATTCAATTAACTGATGCCTGACAGCTTGGCATCATGTCAAAGAAATGCCGCTTGGATATACCCACTGAACAGAAACCACTGACTGCAATTGTGTGAAAACAAAAGAGAATAAATGAAATAATTCACCTTAACAAGGGCTCCACCTTAATGGTGGCTGGACAAGTGATTTAAGCTCTCTGGTAACGACTGTGAGGCGACAGAAGAGAGACAGAACCAGGACTGACAACAACGCAAGCCTGAGAGGGTTTCCAAGAGCAAACTTGAGTGTGTGTGGTGAGTACTATCGCCATCCTGAAGTGTTTTCACGGAACACGACATTCATGTAGGACATTTTTGATGTTGCGCTTTGGACACTCAAGTGAAATATGAACTCAGGTTTCATTGTATCACACACTTCCAAACCAAACGTACGACATAAATGTTTTAATCACGGACAAAAAGTGCATACCTGCAAATGTATGTGCTCTCAACATATTTCATAACACATTTCTAAATGAAGTCGTGAAATGTCAATCCTTCAAGAGTGTTTGAACAATCAAAAATTGACCAACTAATGTGACTTTATTGTATTGTGTTATTATTCCAGCACAAAGGACTCTCATGTTTAAAAATTACTATTCCAGGATGGCACGAAACGGGTGAAAAGTGAACCAATATTTGGTGTAAGAATCCATGTCGTGCATTTTTTCACAAATATCACAAAGATCATATAATGTATTAATGTATTTTAAGCGGGCGGCCCGGTAGGCCAGTGGTTAGCACGTCGGCTTCACAGTGCAGAGGTACCGGGTTCGATTCCAGCTCCGGCCTCCCTGTGTGGAGTTTGCATGTTCTCCCCGGGCCTGCGTGGGTTTTCTCCGGGTGCTCCGGTTTCCTCCCACATTCCAAAAATATGCATGACAGGCTGATTGAACACTCTAAATTGTCCCTAGGTGTGAGTGTGAGCGTGGATGGTTGTTCGTCTCTGTGTGCCCTGCGATTGGCTGGCAACCGATTCAGGGTGTCCCCCGCCTACTGCCCGGAGACAGCTGGGATAGGCTCCAGCACCCCCCGCGACCCTAGTGAGGATCAAGCGGTACGGAAGATGAATGAATGAATGAATGTATTTTAAGCTAAATCAGGGTGGCCCAATGGTCCCAGCAATGCAGAGGTGCAAGGTTCGATTCTGGCTGCAGCCTTCCTGTGTGGAGATTGCATGTTCTCCGCATGCCTGCGTGGGGTTTCTCCCGGTACTCCGATTTCCTCTCGCATTGCAAAGACATTAATGGCAGGTTAATGGAACACTCCAAATCTCCAAATCAGTGAGGGGACGTGAAAATGCTGGACATCCACTGTGTTTTACAGTGCAAACCTTTGTTCACAAATAGATTGTGAAGACAAAGGCTTTTTCAAGGCGAGATTCTGTGTGACCATGGACTTTGAAGTGCATGTTTGGTGCTGGCAGGGAGTCATGACTCTTCTTCCCAGTCGCAGTCCAGGTTTCTCAATCCAAGACATGGGACCTGGGCCTCACCAAACTGAGTGTGTCCAAGCAGCCATTTCTCCCATCATGTTCACAAGATGGACTTTCTTTCGATGTACGTTTACCGTCCCTTTTCATTGTCTTTTTAGGACATCATCAGCTACAATGAGCATTCTCAAGGTGCTCACTGTTGCGCTTGTGCTGTTTGGTAAGTCATCAAACCCTCAACTAAAAAGTAACAGAGTAAGTGAAAAGTCACAATGGAACAAAGATGTCAACTCTTTTTTTCACAGGAACCAGCAGTCTATCTGCGAAAATCAAGAGACAACTGCCATCAAATGCAGGTTTTAGGCCATTTAGAGGAGGACCACCTGGTCCACCAGGACCAACCGGACCACATGGCCCACCAGGGGCAGATGGTCCACCAGGACCACCTGGGCCAGGTGGTCCACCAGGGCTAGATGGCCACCCAGGACCACCTGGACCAGATGGTCCACCAGGGCCAAATGGGCCACCCGGACCACCTGGACTAGATGGTCCCCCAGGACCACCTGGACCCGATGGGCCACCAGGACCACCTGGACCAAATGGGCCACCAGGACCTCATGGACCACCTGGACCACCAGGACCATCTGGACCACCTGGACCACCAGGACCACCTAGTGCACCAGGGCCACCAGGACCTCCAGGTCCTCCTGGACCACCAATAAATTATCCATATTGGCCTCCCTTTAACCATGGGCAACCTCGGCTACCACGACCTTGGCCACCTGGTCCATATCCATATTTGCCACCTGGTCCACCACCATATCAGCCACATGAGACACTGCCACCAACACCTGATCCAAATTTTCTTTCGAATCACAATTCATAAATATCAGCCATCACTGCAGGTTCCAGTGCAGCCACCTGTGTTCCTTGATTAAAAAAAAAAAAACACCCATCTGGACACTTAACTCTCAACATACCCCATGACTTGTCCGCGCTGCACCACCACCAGAACAACCCTTGGCATCATCAAATCTTCCAGATAAAAACAACCCACCTGGACAAGCACGCTGCCAGCCTTGATCATCTTTTACTCCGGATGAAAATAAATCAATCTGTAAAATTACCTTTTCTAACCTGAACCACCGTCTCGGTCTCCACCAAGACATGCCTTGCCAACCACAGTTACTCCGGATGATCATGACACACCTGGAGCAACACCTTGCTCACCCAGACAACCTGTTACTGGTCAGAAACACACCCACCTGGACCAGCAGTGGGACCAACATCCGGTCCACACCCTGGGCTCGCTGGACATGTCACCCCAGACCAAAGAGAGTTGTTTTTATTCCGAAAGAAAAGAAAAGCATGCAGTCCGAATGTTAATAATCGGACTCATATCCTTGCCACCTGTGTACAATTTAAATAATAAAGATGTCTTTTTGGCTGCCTAATTTAATTGCTTGAATGTGACCTCGATTCAGACATTCGGCCCTTTGTGTTCATAGACGCAATCATACATGCTGGGTTTGGTATCAAATTGCAACAGCCTTCTGCCTTGTAAAATGAATAATAATTTTCAACCATATGAACATCTTGCACTTGCCAAACTCAATTCAATTTTATTTACAGAGCACTTTAAAACAGCCATTGTCATACAAAGGCCGTTCCATTTGAGGTACACCAGTCTCCAACAGCTTTTCCCTGATGCCTGATTAACAATTATCAGCAAAACGTACATCTTCCACGAACCAAACTCAACTCAACTTTATTTTGAGAGCACTGAAAAACAACCATTTTCTCCGGGTGCTCCGGTTTCCTCCCACATTCCAAAAATATGCATGGCAGGCTGATTGAACACTCTAAATTGTCCCTAGGTGTGAGTGTGAGTGCGAATGGTTGTTCGTCTCTGTGTGCCCTGCGATTGGTTGGCAACCGAATCAGGGTGTCCCCCGCCTACTGCCCGGAGACAGCTGGGATAGGCTCCAGCACCCCCCACGACCCTAGTGAGGATCAAGCGGTTAGGAAGATGAATGAATGAAAAACAACCATTCGCAAAGTGCAAGGCAGTTCTTTATCAACTGGACATACCTGACCAGACTGCAACACCGCCACCACCAAAAGCTCGTCCACTTGTTCATATCCTGTCCAGACATCCAGATGAGTTTTATAAATTAATGAAAATGTCAAGTCAAGTCAACAGTATTTATAGAGCACTTTCAAACAGCCATCGCTGCATACAAAGTGCTGTACATGGAGCGATTTAACATATACAATAAACAGTAAGACGAATCAGTAATAAGTAATAAGTAATAAGGCGGTAGAAAGCACCAAGCAGTAAAATCAAGAGCAAATCTAAGTCATGCTGAGTCAAACGCCAAAGAATACAAGTGAGTTTTGAGGAGGGCTTTAAAGATGGGCAGCGAGGAGGCTTGCCGAATGTTCAGTGGGAGGTCATTCCAGAGAGATGGACCAGCAACAGAAAAGGCTCGATCCCCTCTGAGCCTCAGTTTAGTTCTTGGTACGTCTAGCAAAGACTGGTCCACAGACCTGAGGCGCCGGGCAGGGGTGTAGGGGTGTATGAGCTCAGAGAGGTAAGGTGGCGCGAGATTATTCAGAGATTTGAAAACAAAGAGGAGGATCTTAAAAATAATTCTAAAATGAATGGGGAGCCAGTGAAGGGATGCCAAAGTAGGAGTTATATGCTCCCTCTTACGAGTACCAGTCAAGAGGCGAGCAGCGGCATTCTGTACCAGCTGAAGGCGCTTGATGGAGGACTGGCTGACTCCAAAGTACAGGGCGTTGCAGTAATCGAGCCGGGATGTGACAAAGGCATGAATTACTGTCTCAAAGTGTTCATGTGAGAGGAAAGGTTTTATTTTGGCCAGCTGTCTAAGGTGAAAGAAGCTGGATTTAACAACGGCACCAATTTGCCGATCGAGTTTGAAATCACTGTCCAGTTTAAGTCCCAAGTTTGAGACCGTTGATTTCAGATAAGGAGATAGGGGGCCCAAGTCTACAGGATGGAATGTACAAGGTCCACTGGGGCCAAACAATATCACCTCTGTCTTCTTTTCGTTGAACTTCAAGAAATTTTGTGCCATCCAGGTTTTGATTTCTTCCAGACAGGATAGGAGTGGCCTTAATGAGAAGGTGTCTTTCTTGCTCAGTGGGACATAGATCTGGCAGTCATCTGCATAGCAGTGGAAAGGAATACCATGTTTCCTTAAGATGGAACCCAATGGGAGCAGATACAGCGAGAACAGCAGAGGCCCCAGAATTGAGCCCTGTGGAACACCACATGACAGGGGAGCAGTGCGTGATTCAGAGCAGCCAAGGCTGACACAAAAGGTCCTGTCAGCTAGATAGGACCTAAACCAATCAAGAGCACTCCCGCCAATGCCCACCAAGTGCTGCAAACGAGTCAGCAGAATACTGTGATCCACTGTATCAAATGCTGCAATTAAGTCCAATAAAACCAGACACACGTGGTCTCCAGAGTCATTTGCCAGGAGGATGTCATTAGAAACGCGTAACAGGGCTGACTCCGTGCTGTGCATCGTCTTGAAACCTGACTGGAAGACCTCCAAGATGTTATGTTCATCCAAGAAAAGTTTCAACTGCATGTGCACCACTTTTTCCAGAATTTTGGAAATGAAAGGCAGTTTGGAAATGGGTCTGTAACTTGACAGCTCATCTGGATCAAGACCAGGTTTCTTGATCAAGGGTTGGACCACAGCATGTTTAAACTGTTGGGGAACGACACCAGAAGAAAGGCTGCTGTTGATGATATCCAAGACCGATGCACCAACACTCGGGAGAACCTCCTGAAAGAAGCGTGGGGGAAGAGAGTCGCAAGGGGAGCCAGATGGCTTCGTCTGGCGAACTATATCCTCCAAAAGCGCCAAGGACACAGTATCAAAAGAATTTAGGACAGCTGAACATGGAACATGGACAGAGGGGTCAGATGCGGTATTTGGGACCGGAATCCTAGCTGTAGAGACCTTATCAATAAAGAACTGAAGGAATCTGTTGCACATCTCGGCTGAAGAATCCGAGCAAGTAGGCAGAGGGGGTTTGAGTACAGAATCTATCGTTTTAAATAGTGCACGAGGGTTGTGACGGTTGGCTAGAATAAGGTCCGACAGATATTCTCTTTTGGCCTCTTTTACTGTGAGCTGGTAGTTACGCCAGCTGTCTTTCCAAATTTGAGAAGAGACATGCAATTTGTCTCTTTTCCACTTGCGTTCAGCTTTGCGACACTCCTGCCTAGCTGCGCGGGTAATGTCGTTAAACCATGGCTCGGGTTTAGGCTTTGGCAGCACAATTTTTGAAGGAGCCACCAAATCCAGGATGGCCCGGCATGACGAGTCGAACCAAGAGGTGAGTTCCTCTGTGTTAGACGAGGGTACGCAAAGGTTATTAAAGGCATCAGAGAAACGACTAGCAGTGTGAGGGTTAAAAATTCGGCGTTTACAACTAGGAGCGCCAGATTTCACAGCAGCATGCGATAAGACTACGTCAAATAAAACTGCCATGTGATCAGAAATTCCATTTTCAAGGACTTCCAGATTTGACACCGTTATACCATGAGCAAGGACAAGGTCTAAAATATGTCCTTGTTCGTGTGTCGGGCTGGTCACATACTGCACAAAATTAAAAGAGTCGATAAGTCTTAAGAAGTCTTTTGCTAGCGTTTTTTCCGGACAACATACATGGATATTAAAATCCCCCATTAGGAGAATACGATCATATCTCAGCCTGATTTCCGCAAGAAAGCTTGAAAAGTCGCTTAAAAAGTCTTTGTTGTATTTAGGAGGACGGTAAATGACAGCACAAAGCACCGGGAAAACACGACCAACTTCAAAGAAGGTTGCTTCAAAGCTGTTGGCAGATGTGGTGAATGTGCACCGTTTACATTTGAAATTGTTCTTAAAAATGCTTACCGTACCTCCACCACGTCCTGATGTCCTCGGGGTATCGAGGAAATCACAGTCAGGTGGTAACAATTCAATCAAAGCTTTGTACTCACCGGTACCTGCCCAAGTCTCCGTCAGACACAGAAAATCCAAGTCATTGGAAAGAAAATACTCCCTCAGAATATGGGTCTTGTTCGTCAGCGACCGGGCGTTTAACAACGCGATCCTTGTGGAAGTAGCAATGGGAGGGCTTCCCTCTGTCAATCGCCGAGCCCGGGGGAATTCCCTCAAAAGGTTTCGCTGAATTCCTCCCCGAGAAATGCGCGCAGGGTAGAAATGCCGTGGCACGATGGGAGAGCCAACGACTGTTAGCAAGCACGAGGCGACGGGGTCGAGGGCACACCACGCCGGAGCGATCGAAGTGTGTCTCAGATCCCGTTTCAGTTTCACGAGCTGACCACTGCGTTTGCCGCGGCGGCGGCGGCGCTTTCGTGAAGGGAGCGAGCGAACGCGGAAGAGATCAGCCGGCAGGTTAGCCAAGAACGGAGGTAGCGTCTTTCCACCACCGTCCTGCCAAAACGCGGCCGAATCTCCGACGTGTTGTTGAATCAATAACAACGATCGGCGATCATAAACCAACCGAGACGCTGTTAGGGAGGTAACAAGCATTGCGAAAAGTAAAAAAAAAACCCGAAATGGCAGGAGCGTCGCCGAACACACTGGCGCACAAGCGGCCATCTTGGATCATCTTCTGTCTGTAATTCTTTTACATGGTGACAAATAGCATGTTTTATTTCACTGATGCTTTGTGACAAAGATAAAAAATAAATTATTTTTAATTAAATTAATAATAAATAATTTCATAAATATAAGTGGCAGACTACACGGTGTCCAGCATGTGGGACGTCAAGATTGGCAGGGGAAGACACGAAGAGAAAGCAGTGGTACTTCGGAAAAGTGTGTGTGGAGCAGGTGCGTTCACTTACAAGCGCGAGTGCCATCAAGAAGTGTTGGTCGCTAAAATTGGATGGAATGAAGCCCCAGTTATATACAGAAAGCCATCCCTTTCATTCGTCTGTGTCTCACCACTCTGGTTGATGTCACTGGACCAAAAAGTGCGTTAAGATTACGATTCGGGGGAGAGGACACTGACGTAAACTTTTACGGTGTGCAAAGCCTGTACGTATATATTTGTGTCTCATAAAAGATGAGCTCATGTGGACACAAAAAAAAAATTCTCGATGAGGACAGGATCTGCAAAGTTGACTGAGTTCCTTAATTGTTCCTTTAGAAACACAGGTTGGAGAAGAGAACAAAGATGAGGAAGAAAAATAAAGATTGAAGTGACTTTTTTACTTTGTTAAATTCATGGCCTTGTGAGTCAGATGCAGCCACATTGCGCCTCGCCTTCGAATAGGAAAACAGGGGTGGTGTCTCCCTGAGGCAAGTTTCGCAGAAGCAGAGCACGGCAGACAGTGCACATGTTTTGTTGGATCCTTTTGATCAGAAGAAGTTCATCCAGATTGTTTGGCAGAGAATGTAGATTAATAATTAAATATTTAATAATTAATGTAGATTTTCTTTTCTTAATCAAATGCATCGATGGGAGTGGTGTTCGAAATCCATGCTGACGTTGCACTGGATATAAAATGGTCTGGGTAGATCCCTGTAATTAGGTCACTCGTGTTTGGCTCATTGGTGTCACATGTTTGTAGCTCCACAACAAAGGAAACAAGTAATTGCTTTTTTTTTTGGTCGAAAGAAGCACAAGAACATTAGGAATATTTTGAAATTGAATAAACAGATCTTTTACAAACCATTTCATGAAGCTCTTTAGATTTCCTTCGACAAATGTGCAATTTACTTTTATCATTCACATATATTCTGTCACGTTGTGCGCGAAGTATCGCGGAGCGATAATTGCTTCGTGCACAACAAAAAAATAAGGACGTGGATCCCCGAAATGCAGACACCAAACAAGGTCTCCGTAGCAAAAGGGTTTAATCTACAAAAATTTGCACCGACAAAGTAGTAACATAAAGTGCTGGTCAAAACGAGGACCAGAGGGCACAAAGAACGAATAACAAAAAGCGCTTGCACAAAAGGCAAGGGGGAAAAATTATCGCGAAGGCAAACAAAAAACAATGTAACCACTACACGCAAGCGAGAGCCAAATCACAAACAAATAACCATACTTACAAAATAATGAGCACCGAGAGTTCAAAAAGCGAAACACGACGAGGTCTGTAGCAATAGCAGTCAATGAGCAAGGAAGTAGCAAGGCGAAACACAATACTCCAGCGATCTGTGCGTTTCAGAGGTCTCCTTAAATACAGACTGAGACTAATTATAGATTGGCAGCAGGTGTGCACCAAAAATCCGCCGATGCCACCTGCTGGCCAGACTGAAACATAACCGTGACAGTACCCCCCCCCTCAACGGACGCCTCCTGGCGGACTACCTGGCTTCGATGGGTGCGCAGCGTGGAAAGCGCGGAGAAGGGACGGGTCCAAGATCCAGGAGCGGGGGACCCATTGCCGATCCTCCGGGCCGTAGCCCTCCCAGTCGACCAGGTACTGGAACCCCTTACCCCTGCGCCGAGAGTCCAAAATTTCCCGCACCGTGTACACCGGGTCACCATCGATAATCCGTGGAGGAGGCGAGGTGGGAGGCGGAGCCAAGGGACTGGTGGCCACCGGCTTAAGCAGGGAGACGTGGAAGACTGGGTGGACCTTCATGGTGGGCGGCAACCGGAGCTTGACGGAGACGGGGCTGATGATCGAGTCCACCACGAACGGTCCCGTGAAGCGGGGCCCCAACTTGCTCGAAGTGCCGGCCAGACGCAGATCCCTCGTCGACAGCCACACTTCCTGGCCCACCTGATAGGCCGGCGCCGGGCGACGACGACGATCTGCGATCATCCGGTTCCTGGTGGCGGTGCGAGACAACGTGGCCCTGGTCTCTTTCCACATACGATGAGCCCGTCTCAGATGATGCCGCACAGACGGGACTTCCACCTGCCCTTCTTGTGATGGAAAAAGCGGCGGCTGATAGCCATAGGCAGACATGAAAGGAGACCGCCCTGTGGCTGACGAGACGAGAGTGTTATGGGCATATTCCACCCAGGGCAGGTGAACAGACCATGATGAGGGACGATGGAGACACACGCAACGCAGAGCCGCCTCCAGGTCCTGGTTCATGCGCTCAGTCTGTCCGTTGGACTGCGGGTGGTAGCCTGACGAGAGACTTGCCGTGGCTCCCAGGGCTAGACAGAACCGCTTCCACACCCTGGAGACAAATTGGGGTCCCCGGTCCGACACAATGTCCACGGGAATCCCATGGAGCCGGAAGACATGGCGAGCGAGGAGGTCAGCGGTCTCCAAGGCAGACGGTAACTTTGACAAGGGAACAAAATGAGCAATTTGAGAATGAGAAGCGGTCCACAATGCTAAGAATAACGGACTTTCCCCGGGAAGGAGGGAGGCCGGTGACAAAGTCCATGGAGAAGTGAGACCAGGGTCGAGGTGGAACGGGAAGGGGTTGAAGCAACCCTGCCGGCTGCTGGTGAGAGGCCTTACTACAGGCACAGGTGGAGCAGGCCTTGACGAAATCCAGAACGTCCTTCCGCAGCTACGGCCACCAAAACCGCTGGGAGACAAGATGCCAGGTCCGATTCATCCCAGGATGGCAAGCCACCTTTGACGAGTGCCCCCACTGCAACACCTCTGAACGCAGAGGTGGGGGTAAAAAGAGTTTACCAGCAGGACAGCCAGCCGGGGCTTGGGTTCCGTCTTGGGCCTCTTGGACCTTACGCTCAATCTCCCACCTCCGCGCCCCCAGGATGCAGTGGTCCGGTAGAATGCTCCCTGGTTCGCTGCTCCTCTCAGCGGGGTCATGGATACGCGACAGGGCATCTGGTCTTATGTTCTTGGACCCTGGACAATAGGTGAGTGTAAAGTTGTAGCGCGTAAGTAGTAGGGCCCACCGGGCTTGACGTGAGTTCAGTCTCTTGGCAGAGCGAATGTATGCGAGGTTCTTGTGGTCGGTGTACACAGTGAAGGGTTCCTTAGTCCCCTCGAGCCAGTGCCTCCACTCTTGTAGAGCTGAAACGACGGCCAGTAATTCACTATTTCCCACATCATAGTTGGTCTCCGCGGGACTGAGACGACGAGAGAAGAAGGCGCAAGGGTGGAGTCTCTCGTCGACTGGGGAACGCTGCGACAATACCGCCCCCACTCCAGTCTCGGAAGCGTCCACCTCTACCACAAAAGGAACTTTGGGGTTAGGATGTTGCAAAACAGGGGGGTTAGTGAAAGCCTTCTTTAATTCGCTAAACGCATTGTCGGCATCCGAGTCCCACCTAAAGGGGACCTTGACTGATGTCAACCGGGTTAACGGAAGGGCTCTCTGGCTATAGTTCCTGATGAATCGTCGGTAAAAATTGGCGAAACCCAAGAAACGTTGTCGCTGTTTCCTCGTGGTGGGTGTAGGCCACTCTACCACCGCCTTAGTCTTGGCGGAATCCGCTCTCAGCTGACCCTTCTCTATGACAAAACCAAGAAACGAAACTGACTCCACATGAAACTCACATTTCTCTGCTTTAACGAAGAGTCGATTCTCCAAGAGACGCTGCAAGACTAGCCGGACGTTGTGTTGGTGCTCTTTAAGCGTACGAGAAAAAATCAATATGTCATCCAGATAAACAAAGCAAAACACGTTCAGTAAATCTCTCAAAACGTCATTAATAAGACTCTGAAAGACTGCGGGTGCGTTGGTCAACCCGAAAGGCATGACCAAATACTCAAAATGTCCCAGTGGGGTCTTGAATGCAGTTTTCCATTCATCCCCCTCTCGTATGCGGACTAAATGATAGGCACTACGTAGATCAAGTTTTGTGAAGATGGTTGCAGATTGGAGAGGGGCAAACGCGGAATCTAATAGCGGAAGTGGATATTTATTCTTTATGGTGATTTCATTAAGTCCCCGATAGTCTACACACGGACGTAATGACTTGTCTTTCTTTTCTATGAAAAAGAATCCAGCCCCCAAAGGAGATCTAGATGGTCTAATAAGGCCAGCGGCGAGGGAGGCGTCAATGTACTCCCTCAATGCTTCTTGTTCCTTGTGGGAAACTTGATACAAATGAGAACCTGGAAGGGGGGTATTAGCGAGTAAGTCGATGGCACAAATCGTACGGCCGGTGAGGCGGCAAAGACTGAGCACGGTCCTTACTAAACACTTGTCGCAAATCATGATAGATGCTCGGGACTTTATCTAAACAAATAGATTCCGGCGGGTCGTTACGAGGAAGCCCTCTACCCCCCGCCGCAGACTGCAAACAGTGAGCATAGCAAAACGGACTCCAATTCTCAATTGCGGGGCGTTCCCATGAGATGACTGGATTATGGGTTCTTAGCCAGGGTAACCCCAGGATTAATGGTACAGATCGGGACCGCATCAGAAAAAACCTCCGATGTTCGACATGATTGCCCGATGACCTCAACATTATAGGCCCTGTGATCTGTTTAATTTCCGCCAGGAGTCGCCCATCAAGATCGTGAACCCTCTTGACCTCATTTAACTCCTCTACCGGACAACCCAGTTTGTTAGCTATTTCTGTGTCCATGAAACAGTCGTCCGCCCCCGAATCCACCAATGCCCGAACCGGAAGAGTCAGTGATAGACCATAAAGAGTACCGTCCAACTCGAGTCTCTTGGGACGTCCTGCCCTGGACTCCTCGAGACCCACACGTCCTCCTACCAGCTGCAGGGGCTCTTCCTCTGCGTCGGCTGGGCTGGAACTCGAATGACGCTCGGGTCCGGATGGTCGCCTGGACTCGTGTTCAGCCGGCCGACTACCCGCACGTCGGGGTTGAAAACGGGTAGTTCCTTGTTCGTGCATGCGTTCCCTCTCACGCTCCCGCAAGCGGTTGTCCATGACGAGGGCCAGACTGATGAGCTCCTCCAGGTTGGTGCTATCATCGCGGGTAGCCAGTTCATCCTTTAAAGCAACACTTCACCCGCGGCGAAACAAACCACACAGCACGCGGTCCCCGTAACCGCTACGGGCTGCCAAAATGCGAAACGAAATAGAGTATTCGGCCACTGATTGCTTTCCTTGCCGACACTCTAGTAACCGACCTTCGGCCTCTCTTCCCATCACTGGATGGTGGAAGACCCGTCGAAACTCTGCCACAAAATCAGGGAAGGAAGACCGAAGGCCGGGTTTAGCATTGCTCACGTCCAACGCCCATGACGCCGCCTGACCAGTCAATAGACTCATTATGAACGCCACCTTGGTTTTATCCTTGGCATAGCTGTAAGGTTGTTGGTCGAATACCAACGAGCATTGGTGAAGAAATTGTTCACCGGGCCCAAGTTCTCCACCATAACGCGGTGGGTGTGGGATATCGGGTTCCCGCTCCACCGGTGAACCCAAAATTTCGAGTCGATGGGCCAGCAGGGAGACCGTGCCCCGGAGTTCCGCGAGCGCTTGTTCCTGCTGACCCACCAGTTGTCCTTGGCTGGTCAAGGCGGTCATAATCTTGTTGAGGTCTGCGGGATCCATGTTGGCTGGAGTATTCTGTCACGTTGTGCGCGAAGCGATAGGATAATTGCTTTGTGCACAACAAAAAAATAAGGACGTGGATCCCCGAAATGCAGACACCAAACAAGGTCTCCGTAGCAAAAGGGTTTAATCTACAAAAATTCGCACCGACAAAGTAGTAACATAAAGTGCTGGTCAAAACAAGGACCAGAGGGCACAAAAAACAAATAACAAAAAGCGCTTGCACAAAAGGCAAGGGGGAAAAATAAGAATCGCGAAGGAAAACAAAAAACAATGTAACCACTACACGCAAGCGAGAGCCAAATCACAAACAAAGAACCATACTTACAAAATAATGAGCACCGAGAGTTCAAAAAGCGAAACACGACGAGGTCTGTAGCAATAGCAGTCAATGAGCAAGGAAGTAGCAAGGCGAAATACAATACTCCAGCGATCTGTGCATGTCAGAGGGCTCCTTAAATACAGACTGAGACTAATCATAGATTGGCAGCAGGTGTGCACCAAAAGTCCGCCGATGCCACCTGCTGGCCAGACTGAAACATAACCGTGACATATGCATTGCAATGGATCCCAACGATTGTACAAAGGCACAAAACTTTAACAAGTAATTGGTATTGAAAAATATAGTAATGCACTTTAAGATTAAACGAGATTCATAAGAAAGCAATTGTGAAACCATTTTCACGTGCATATAAAATCGAAATGTAACTCTGCCTACACCTTTCAAACTAAGGAGAGTGCTATTAAATGTTGTTAAGAATAAAGTATTCACGTCCTTGATCGGGTTTGCTGTGTTGGGTCTGTCTCAGGGACAGACTGAGGTGGCTGTTGTCTTCTTCTGTGATCAAAACAATGTTGTCTTTTACTCTGATCACAACAATGTGCCCCCCTAACGGATACTCCTTGAATTGCATCCTATTAAAAATAAAATCATTCCGTGTCTTTTATGCATGTATTCATTTTTAAATTATCCTGCGGGCCTAATCAAACCTCCTTGCTGTTTGACATGCAACAACAACAACAGCAACAACAATGTTTGACACCCCTGCCAGAGACGAATTGAATAAGTCAGTCATGAACGATATGATCTCTTTTCCTTTTCAGCTCTGTTCAATTCTGTACAGGTAATGATCTTTTTGTGGATTCTATTTTCCAACTCGTCTTGTTTCGCTGGTACAATAGCTTCCTTTCTCAGCAAGGTAAGCCTGCAATCTTTTATGTTGCATTCCTTTGTCTTCTGTGAAACTCACTCAGTTTTCCGTTGTGGTCAGTCTCTCTTCCAGTATGTCAATTCTCCTCTTAATTTCTCTGACTCAAGTCCCCCATGCGCAATTGAGACGAGAATGTCACTTCTAGATTTTTCTTGAAACTTACGCAGCTCCGTTCGCATTCGCATTTCGTTACCGAATTTGAGTGAGCCAAGCAAGCATCCAGCATTAGCTTCTTTTGGGTTGTCTTTTTCATTATCACTTTTCCCCAATTTAGTTGTCTCAACCTAGTGAAGAAACCAACCTGTCGGAAGCATTCAGGGGAGTGACTCAGTAAACAGGATGAATAAAAGGAGGAAGCCCTGAGCCTCACTTGGCTGTGGTCTTAAGAGCTGTTCACGTGACACACGTTTGCATCAGTGCTGCACCGATGTATTTTGTTGCGATATATCTTACACCGGTGTAAATTTTGTGGAGTGTTCACACATATGAAGCTGCTTCATAAAGAGAAGCGTGTTCACCCCAGTGCAACTCCCTTTTGCATTCACATGGTAGTTTATGTGGCCTTGCAATACGGAAATAAAACATGCGCATGCGTATAGTGTACTTCCTTTTCCCCGCCTTGTTTTTGACATATCGAAAAACCATAGTTTATACTTCTCCAGACAAATCAATGCTGTGGTCTATCAGACAATGTAAAAAAGATAGTGGCCCTCCATGACTGGAATTTCCCACCACTGATGTATAATCAAATTACTAGTGTGACCCTGCAAGGACTTCATTCACGGACAGGGTGTGCAATCAAAGTAGTATGTCATCCTGACGAGACCAGCTTCTTTCTCTTCTCAGCCTTGAAGATAAGATACCAGCCTCAGGAGGGCGCTCCCATGACACATGCACAGCTGCTATCACAAACCAACCCTCAACATGATTCCTCCAATTATCTAGGAGTACATTGTGTGTTTCCCCACCCCTTGAGAAGTTTGTGTATTCAGACACTCCCTCGGCCAATAAAAGTGGGGAGACCAGTGAAGTGTTTTCAGAACTGTTCGGAGATTGTAAGGGATTCCACTCATTAACTCTCACAAGTTAAAAGACAACTGTGCTTTACTCCTCGTCTCTCTTGTGTTTTCATGTTTGTCTTTGGGGTCTGGTTGCCTGCCAGACCTGACACTGTCTTTGGCCAGTTGGTGGGGTACACCCTGAACCAGCAGTACACATCAAGACAAACCATTTGCACTCACAATCACACGAGGAACAATTTAGAGTGTTTGACTAACCTTCCGTGTGTTTTTTTGGAATGTGGGAGGAAACAAGGGGACCTGGAGAAAACCCATACAGGCATGCGGAGAAGATGTAAACTCCACAAAGGTAGGCCAGGGCCTGGAATCAAAACTCACAACTCTCCACTGAAGCGAACATGCTCAACAGTCAAACAGTGCATTGGTTGATAATACAAATAAGAAGAAGAAGAAGTAGAAAAAAAAGAAGAATCATTTTGACAAAAACAATACGGACCTTACAGCAGTTACTACTCAGGCCTAAATTAAAATTAAGGTGAGAATGCTCTTTACCTGTTCAACCTTGATATTTTTTTCAAATCAATGTCACATCTTGGTCTTGTCACAGTGCTGTCTTGCCTGGCTCTTGGTCTTGACTGGGTTTGAACATCCAAAAGTCTTGGTCTGGGGTCAAAAATTCCAGTTGTAGTGTGATCTTGAGCCCAACTATTGTATTATTCCATGCCGCCATCCGCTCAGTCACCGGTGTTCCCTTGAACAGCCTCCACTCTCAACTCCATTGCATGGCCCTCCCTTAGCTTATAGTGGCA
The DNA here is from genome assembly GCF_025434085.1 of Hippocampus zosterae. NCBI lineage: Eukaryota > Metazoa > Chordata > Actinopteri > Syngnathiformes > Syngnathidae > Hippocampus > Hippocampus zosterae. The sequence goes on along the minus strand of NC_067453.1, from coordinate 2,844,050 downwards.
AATTCACTGGTCCTTGTTTATCTGTAAAATACTCAACCCAATCTTTGCTGTCTGATGACTTTGCATACAACCATTCGTACAAACAGTTTCAGTTAGGTAAACTTATTCGTCACCTCACAAATGGCATGTTTGTTCAACCATCAACATTGCATCCTCAAAGACAGCAACCATTTTCAGCACTTGAGATTGGTGAAGAATTTGCACAAATAACACCCACATGTGAAGAATGACGAATAGTATAGATTTTCATTCATTCATTCATTCATCTTCCGTACCGCTTGATCCTCACTAGGGTCGCGGGGGGTGCTGGAGCCCATCCCAGCCGTCTCCGGGCAGTAGGCGGGGTACACCCTGAATCGGTTGCCAGCCAGTCGCAGGGCACACATAGACGAACAACCATCCACGCTCACACTCACACCTAGGGACAATTTAGAGTGTTCAATCAGCCTGCCACGCATATTTTTGGAATGTGGGAGGAAACCGGAGCACCCGGAGAAAACCCACGCAGGCCCGGGGAGAACATGCAAACTCCACACAGGGAGGCCGGAGCTGGTATCGAACCCGGTACCTCTGCACTGTGAAGCCGACGTGCTAACCACTGGGCTACCGGGCCGCCCCTAGTATAGATTTTCTAAAACCTATTTACCAAACTGTAACTCATGAGGTGTCAATGCCAACAATATGCACAATAATTAATGAGAAAACATAATATTTTTAAATTAGAGGCCAGCAGTTTGTTCACATATAAAAATATTTATTTTACAATTGGAATTGGTGACAGAAAAATTCTTGCAATATCTCAAAATGTTTAAACCAATCATATCCAAAGTCCGGCCCGCGGTCGAATTCCATTCGTCCCACGGTCTCTGTCATAAAATCAGTGCCGTCTGGCCCGCAGGTTGGGCACAATGGGACACGTGTTGCACGGAGTGAGGTCTCGTAGACGGGTGAGTGATGTTTCATAGAGTGCTGCTTCCCTCTAATGGCTAAATGAGTAATAGCATTCATTAAATGAGTAATAGCATTTAGACACTAGAGAGCAGTAGCACTCTACGAGACATCACTCACGAGTCTACGAGACATCACTCCGTGCACATACTAACCTCACAGTTTACTAAAATGGCGCCAATCAACAGAAAAAGGAAATCTGACTGCGAGGGACGACGATTCAAGGATGGATGGAAATTGGACTATTTCTTCACTGAAATACGCAACAACTGTGTCTGCCTCATTTGCCAAGAGACAGTGGCTGTTTTTAAAGATTATCATGTCAAGCGACATTACCAAACAAGACACGCTGACATGTACGACATGATTACAGGCAAGGGAACGCACAGAGAAATTGAAGCAGTTTGAAGCTCGTCTGAAGCTTGAAGAACGCCATAGAGGCGAGTCAAACGGGAACAGGGGCGAGTTACGTGGTAGTACCGCTGATCGCAAAACCTTCCAAACCTTTCAACGAAGGGGAATTCATCAAAGACTGCATGATGACGATGGTGAAGAAAATATACCCTGAGAAGCAGCAAGAGTTTGCCAAAGTCTGCCTGGCACGTAACACTGTGGCACGCAGGATTGAAGAACTCTTAGCGGACATCAAACGACAATTGGGAGACCGAGGAAAAGAGTTCGATTTTTTTCGCCGGAGTTCCACTTGCAGCTGGAACTCATTGAGTTGCAGTGTGATGCTGAGAGCCGCAGTCGGCACCAGCAACTTTCTCTCGCCAACTTTTACCAACAGCTGAATAAGGACAGGTTCCAAGAGATTCGAGCATTTGCTTAGAAAATGCTGAGCTTGTTTGGGTCGACATATTTGTGTGAGAGGACATTCTTGGTAATGAACATAAATAAAAGCTGTGTGAGGACACGGCTAACGGACCATCACCTGCGAGACATTTTGCGCATCAATACCACTGCTTTTGAGCCAGACCTGCCCTTTGTGCTGCAATCCAGATCTCAATATCACCCGTCACATGAAGACAAACAAGTCATTTGTCATCTGGCAATAAGTCTGAATAAATGTTTGTTAAGATCTACATCAGTCCTAAGTTTCATTCCAGAGTAAAATTTTAAAAGTTCAATCAACATTTATATTGACTGATATGTCATATTTCAAATGATCCCTGCAGTTGTGAATATGTGTATTGCTTGTTCATTTCCCCGTTGTTCGAGTCAAATGTATTGTGAGTATTGAAAAGTCATGGTGATACATTTTATGTTTCAAACGCTGCAATTTGCATTCAGGAGACTTCTGTTTAAGAAAAAGTCAAGTGAATATTCAGTTGCATGTGATATACCTCTTTCAAATGAACCAAAATAAATTCTTAATATTGTTGAAATTAAAATAAAAAATAGAAATGTGAAATACAGACTGGCTTACTAAAATTTGTTTAACAATATTGTTGTTCCGTGTAAAGAATGTCAGCCAAGGTCAGACCCCCGACATTTTACCACATAAAATCTGGCCGCCTTGGCAAAAAGTTTAGACACCCCTGGTTTAAACTGAAGCGGCACATAAAGTGATGTGGCAGTCTTATATCTGGCCCACGGACCTTTAGTTTGACACCGGTCAATTACATTCTGTCAGTATGAGGGACAAATGTCAACTCTGCTAATTGATTAATTAAACCATGCAAGTATGAAGAACAAATGTCTCACGGCAAGACCAGCCTAAAAGAAACCAGCATTTGAACTTGCGTAAGAACAAAAGGAAATATCTATTCAAGCCTCATCAAGTGACGGCGTGACCTTTCTGATTGTCACGTTGAGCCCGAGGCGATGAGAAATCGCCTCGTGCACAACAGAAAAAAAAAAAACGAGGTGGATCCCAGGAAAAAAGCAGACAACGAAAAGATCTTGTAAGAAATAAAAGGGTTTTAATAAAGAACAAAAGGAGCCCGAACAGGGAAAACGGTAACAGAAAACGCTGGTCAAATAAGGACCAGGAAAATAAGGAAGACAACCGAAAACGCTCGCGAAACAATAAAGGGCGAGGAATTACCGAAAATAGGAGAACCGTAGCGATAACAATTTGGTCACAACGCGAAATACACGAAGGTAGTGGCCGTAAGGCAATAGGGCAGCGAGAAATAGTCAAACGACGAGATTAGCGATAGAGAGCAATGGCACGGTAAGGAATTCTCCGGCAGTGAGAGGACTGCCGGAGTCTCTTAATATAGAAGGGCAATCAGTCCGAGATTGCGAACAGGTGTACCGAACAGGCGGAGGGAAAAACCCGCCACCTGCCGGCGAGCACGCGACGTGACACTGATGGGCGTATAGAACAAGTTGCCTCTTTCATTTGCAGCTGCAAGGCAACATAAGCAACTGACTGATTCAGAGGAGACAAACTGGTTTGTTATCTTTGCAAAGCTACAATACCCTTCATCAAAGACACCACACAGCTCCTTGTTGCTTGACTTATTGAAAAAAAAAATAAACATGTTTCCAGCTTGAGGAACTCCGGGCGGATCTCATCCACCCCTGGGGCCCTGCCACCGAGGAGCTTTTTAACCACATCGGTGACTTCAACCACAGAGATAGGAGAGCCCACCTTAGAGTCCCCGGGCTCTGCTTCCTCCAAGGAAGGCGTGTTGGTGGAGTTGAGGAGGTCTTCGAAGTACTCTGCCCACCGGTTCACAACGTCCCGAGTCGAAGTCAGCAGCGCCCCATCCCCACTGTACACAGTGTTAGTGGTGCACTGCTTCCCCCTCCTGAGACGTCGGATGGTGGACCAGAATTTCCTCGAAGCCGTCCGGAAGTCGGCTTCCATGGCCTCACCGAACTCTTCCCACGTTCGGGTTTTTGCCTCGGCGACCACCGAAGCCGCGGTCCGCTTGGCCAGTCGATACCCGTCAGCTGCCTCTGGGGTCCCACAGGCCATAAAGGCTCGATAGGACTCCTTTTTCAGCTTGACGGCATCCCTTACTGCTGGTGTCCACCAGCGAGTACGGGGGTTGCCGCCACGACAGGCACCAACCACCTTACGGCCACAACTCAGATTGGCCGCCTCAACAATAGAGGCACGGAACATGGTCCACTCGGGCTCAATGTCCCCCGCCTCCCCCGGAACATGGGAAAAGCTCTGTCAAAGGTGGGAGTTGAAACTCCTTCTGACAGGGGATTCCGCCAGACGCTCCCAACAAACCCTCACGATACGTTTGGGTCTGCCAGGACGGACTGGCATCTTCCCCCACCATCGGAGCCTACTCACCACCAGGTGGTGATCAGTTGACAGCTCCGCCCCTCTCTTCACCCGAGTGTCCCGAACATGCGGCCGCAAATCCGATGATACAACTACAAAGTCGATCATCGAACTGCGGCCTAGGGTGTCCTGGTGCCAAGTGCACATATGGACACCCTTATGTTTGAACAAGGTGTTCGTTATGGACAATCCGTGACGAGCACAGAAGTCCAATAACAAAACACCACTCGGGTTCTGATCGGGGGGCTGTTCCTCCCAATCACGCCCCTCCAGGTCTCACTGTCATTGCCCACGTGAGCATTGAAGTCCCCCAGCAGAACAAGGGAGTCCCCAGCAGGAGTACTCTCCAGCACACCCTCCAAGGACTCCAAAAAGGGTGGGTATGCTGAGCTGCTGTTTGGTGCATATGCACAAACAACAGTCAGGACCCGTCCACCCACCCGAAGGCGGAGGGAGGCAACCCTCTCGTCTACCGGTGTGAACCCCAATGTACAGGCACTGAGCCGGGGGGCAATGAGTATGCCCACACCTGCTCTGCGCCTCTCACCGTGAGCAACTCCAGAGTGGAAGAGAGTCCAATCCCTCTCGAGAGAACTTACCAGAACCCAAGCTGTGTGTGGAGGCAAGTCCGACTATATCCAGTCGGAAATTCTCTGCCTCACACACCAGCTCGGGCTCCTTCCCTGCCAGAGAGGTGACATTCCATGTCCCAAGAGCTAGCTTCTGCAGCCGAGGATCGGACCGCCAGGGTCCCCGTCTTTGGCTGCCGCCCAGCTCACATAGCACCCGACCCCTTTGGCCCCTCTCATGGGTGGTGAGCCCATGGGAAGGGGGACCCACGTTGCCTCTTCGGGCTGTGCCCGGCCGGGCCCCATGGGCGTAGGCCCGGCCACCAGGCGCTTGCCAACGAGCCCCACCTCCAGGCCTGGCTCCAGAGTGGGGCCCCGGTGACCCGCGTCCGGGCAAGGGAAGCCTTGGTCCATATATTGTAGTCATCATAAGGGTCTATGAGCCATGCTTTGTCTGGCCCCTCACCTAGAACCTGTTTGCCATGGGTGACCCTGCCAGGGGCATAAAGCCCCAGACAACTTAGCTCCTAGGATCATTGGGACACGCAAACCCCTCCACCACGGTAAGGTGACGGCTCACGGAGGGGGTTTTTCCTTTCAGGGATTCCATATCCAAAAACTCCTCCGTAATCTCGAAATTCTTATTAATCCCTCTGATAAAAATTAAGATTTTAGCAGTGTCCTTAATATTGTTGCTTTCGTCCAGTGTCAAAGAATATAATGAAAATCTCTCCGCTTTTTTTGTTTAGCTTGCTCGTTAAGTGTTCGTCAATTACTTCAATCTGGCGAGTCACTGACCTGAGAAAGGCTTGTTGGCTCTTGCTAGTTTGAATGCCAGTAAAAAACTTGTCATCGTGCTTGCTTTTTGGATGGAAGTTGATCGAGTAAAGGTGTTTTGTTGAGCCTGCACAATTGCTAGCAACCTGTCAGCGGTGGCTGTACGTTCTTGTGTTGAAAGGTTGCTGGCGTAATTAGCATGTTTAGTGGAAAAGTGACGGCTGATGTTGTATTCTTTTAAAACCGCAACAGTTTCTTGGCATATATGACATACAGCCTTGGATCGGACATTGGTAAAAAAGTATTTAGGCCTTCCTTCTTAAACACCCGCACTCACTTTTTACTTTACTTTTCTTTGACATTGCTGCAGATGGCTTTCGATCCAACCAATAGAAGTAGAGCGATTACTGAATTGGAAATTGCTCGCTCTCTAGAGTGCTCTCTCTCTCTCTCTCTCTCTCTCTCTCTCATTCTTTCGCGGTACAGGCACTGCAAAATAACGTCACAGCACCGCCTGTTGTTGAACGCCAGTCATTGCAAATAAAATGAAATAAATTGCGGGAATTCACATCAAACCTTTCACTGTATTCTGAACCAATCTTCGGCGGGCCGGATTAAAAAGCCCTACCTGTCACGTCACGTGTTTGCCAGCAGGGGGCGGGCTTTCTGCCCGCCGTTTACACACCTGTCACCCATTTGGCAGAAACATAACCGTGACAGTACCCCCCCCCTCAACGGACGCCTCCTGGCGGACTACCTGGCTTCGATGGGTGCGCAGCGTGGAAAGCGCGGAGAAGGGACGGGTCCAAGATCCAGGAGCGGGGGACCCATTGCCGATCCTCCGGGCCGTAGCCCTCCCAGTCGACCAGGTACTGGAACCCCTTACCCCTGCGCCGAGAGTCCAAAATTTCCCGCACCGTGTACACCGGGTCACCATCGATAATCCGTGGAGGAGGCGAGGTGGGAGGCGGAGCCAAGGGACTGGTGGCCACCGGCTTAAGCAGGGAGACGTGGAAGACTGGGTGGACCTTCATGGTGGGCGGCAACCGGAGCTTGACGGAGACGGGGCTGATGATCGAGTCCACCACGAACGGTCCCGTGAAGCGGGGCCCCAACTTGCTCGAAGTGCCGGCCAGACGCAGATCCCTCGTCGACAGCCACACTTCCTGGCCCACCTGATAGGCCGGCGCCGGGCGACGACGACGATCTGCGATCATCCGGTTCCTGGTGGCGGTGCGAGACAACGTGGCCCTGGTCTCTTTCCACATACGATGAGCCCGTCTCAGATGATGCCGCACAGACGGGACTTCCACCTGCCGTTCTTGTGATGGAAAAAGCGGCGGCTGATAGCCATAGGCAGACATGAAAGGAGACCGCCCTGTGGCTGACGAGACGAGAGTGTTATGGGCATATTCCACCCAGGGCAGGTGAACAGACCATGATGAGGGACGATGGAGACACACGCAACGCAGAGCCGCCTCCAGGTCCTGGTTCATGCGCTCAGTCTGTCCGTTGGACTGCGGGTGGTAGCCTGACGAGAGACTTGCCGTGGCTCCCAGGGCTAGACAGAACCGCTTCCACACCCTGGAGACAAATTGGGGTCCCCGGTCCGACACAATGTCCACGGGAATCCCATGGAGCCGGAAGACATGGCGAGCGAGGAGGTCAGCGGTCTCCAAGGCAGACGGTAACTTTGACAAGGGAACAAAATGAGCAATTTGAGAATGAGAAGCGGTCCACAATGCTAAGAATAACGGACTTTCCCCGGGAAGGAGGGAGGCCGGTGACAAAGTCCATGGAGAAGTGAGACCAGGGTCGAGGTGGAACGGGAAGGGGTTGAAGCAACCCTGCCGGCTGCTGGTGAGAGGCCTTACTACAGGCACAGGTGGAGCAGGCCTTGACGAAATCCAGAACGTCCTTCCGCAGCTACGGCCACCAAAACCGCTGGGAGACAAGATGCCAGGTCCGATTCATCCCAGGATGGCAAGCCACCTTTGACGAGTGCCCCCACTGCAACACCTCTGAACGCAGAGGTGGGGGTAAAAAGAGTTTACCAGCAGGACAGCCAGCCGGGGCTTGGGTTCCGTCTTGGGCCTCTTGGACCTTACGCTCAATCTCCCACCTCCGCGCCCCCAGGATGCAGTGGTCCGGTAGAATGCTCCCTGGTTCGCTGCTCCTCTCAGCGGGGTCATGGATACGCGACAGGGCATCTGGTCTTATGTTCTTGGACCCTGGACAATAGGTGAGTGTAAAGTTGTAGCGCGTAAGTAGTAGGGCCCACCGGGCTTGACGTGAGTTCAGTCTCTTGGCAGAGCGAATGTATGCGAGGTTCTTGTGGTCGGTGTACACAGTGAAGGGTTCCTTAGTCCCCTCGAGCCAGTGCCTCCACTCTTGTAGAGCTGAAACGACGGCCAGTAATTCACTATTTCCCACATCATAGTTGGTCTCCGCGGGACTGAGACGACGAGAGAAGAAGGCGCAAGGGTGGAGTCTCTCGTCGACTGGGGAACGCTGCGACAATACCGCCCCCACTCCAGTCTCGGAAGCGTCCACCTCTACCACAAAAGGAACTTTGGGGTTAGGATGTTGCAAAACAGGGGGGTTAGTGAAAGCCTTCTTTAATTCGCTAAACGCATTGTCGGCATCCGAGTCCCACCTAAAGGGGACCTTGACTGATGTCAACCGGGTTAACGGAAGGGCTCTCTGGCTATAGTTCCTGATGAATCGTCGGTAAAAATTGGCGAAACCCAAGAAACGTTGTCGCTGTTTCCTCGTGGTGGGTGTAGGCCACTCTACCACCGCCTTAGTCTTGGCGGAATCCGCTCTCAGCTGACCCTTCTCTATGACAAAACCAAGAAACGAAACTGACTCCACATGAAACTCACATTTCTCTGCTTTAACGAAGAGTCGATTCTCCAAGAGACGCTGCAAGACTAGCCGGACGTTGTGTTGGTGCTCTTTAAGCGTACGAGAAAAAATCAATATGTCATCCAGATAAACAAAGCAAAACACGTTCAGTAAATCTCTCAAAACGTCATTAATAAGACTCTGAAAGACTGCGGGTGCGTTGGTCAACCCGAAAGGCATGACCAAATACTCAAAATGTCCCAGTGGGGTCTTGAATGCAGTTTTCCATTCATCCCCCTCTCGTATGCGGACTAAATGATAGGCACTACGTAGATCAAGTTTTGTGAAGATGGTTGCAGATTGGAGAGGGGCAAACGCGGAATCTAATAGCGGAAGTGGATATTTATTCTTTATGGTGATTTCATTAAGTCCCCGATAGTCTACACACGGACGTAATGACTTGTCTTTCTTTTCTATGAAAAAGAATCCAGCCCCCAAAGGAGATCTAGATGGTCTAATAAGGCCAGCGGCGAGGGAGGCGTCAATGTACTCCCTCAATGCTTCTTGTTCCTTGTGGGAAACTTGATACAAATGAGAACCTGGAAGGGGGGTATTAGCGAGTAAGTCGATGGCACAAATCGTACGGCCGGTGAGGCGGCAAAGACTGAGCACGGTCCTTACTAAACACTTGTCGCAAATCATGATAGATGCTCGGGACTTTATCTAAACAAATAGATTCCGGCGGGTCGTTACGAGGAAGCCCTCTACCCCCCGCCGCAGACTGCAAACAGTGAGCATAGCAAAACGGACTCCAATTCTCAATTGCGGGGCGTTCCCATGAGATGACTGGATTATGGGTTCTTAGCCAGGGTAACCCCAGGATTAATGGTACAGATCGGGACCGCATCAGAAAAAACCTCCGATGTTCGACATGATTGCCCGATGACCTCAACATTATAGGCCCTGTGATCTGTTTAATTTCCGCCAGGAGTCGCCCATCAAGATCGTGAACCCTCTTGACCTCATTTAACTCCTCTACCGGACAACCCAGTTTGTTAGCTATTTCTGTGTCCATGAAACAGTCGTCCGCCCCCGAATCCACCAATGCCCGAACCGGAAGAGTCAGTGATAGACCATAAAGAGTACCGTCCAACTCGAGTCTCTTGGGACGTCCTGCCCTGGACTCCTCGAGACCCACACGTCCTCCTACCAGCTGCAGGGGCTCTTCCTCTGCGTCGGCTGGGCTGGAACTCGAATGACGCTCGGGTCCGGATGGTCGCCTGGACTCGTGTTCAGCCGGCCGACTACCCGCACGTCGGGGTTGAAAACGGGTAGTTCCTTGTTCGTGCATGCGTTCCCTCTCACGCTCCCGCAAGCGGTTGTCCATGACGAGGGCCAGACTGATGAGCTCCTCCAGGTTGGTGCTATCATCGCGGGTAGCCAGTTCATCCTTTAAAGCAACACTTCACCCGTGGCGAAACAAACCACACAGCACGCGGTCCCCGTAACCGCTACGGGCTGCCAAAATGCGAAACGAAATAGAGTATTCGGCCACTGATTGCTTTCCTTGCCGACACTCTAGTAACCGACCTTCGGCCTCTCTTCCCATCACTGGATGGTGGAAGACCCGTCGAAACTCTGCCACAAAATCAGGGAAGGAAGACCGAAGGCCGGGTTTAGCATTGCTCACGTCCAACGCCCATGACGCCGCCTGACCAGTCAATAGACTCATTATGAACGCCACCTTGGTTTTATCCTTGGCATAGCTGTAAGGTTGTTGGTCGAATACCAACGAGCATTGGTGAAGAAATTGTTCACCGGGCCCAAGTTCTCCACCATAACGCGGTGGGTGTGGGATATCGGGTTCCCGCTCCACCGGTGAACCCAAAATTTCGAGTCGATGGGCCAGCAGGGAGACCGTGCCCCGGAGTTCCGCGAGCGCTTGTTCCTGCTGACCCACCAGTTGTCCTTGGCTGGTCAAGGCGGTCATAATCTTGTTGAGGTCTGCGGGATCCATGTTGGCTGGAGTATTCTGTCACGTTGTGCGCGAAGCGATAGGATAATTGCTTTGTGCACAACAAAAAAATAAGGACGTGGATCCCCGAAATGCAGACACCAAACAAGGTCTCCGTAGCAAAAGGGTTTAATCTACAAAAATTCGCACCGACAAAGTAGTAACATAAAGTGCTGGTCAAAACAAGGACCAGAGGGCACAAAAAACAAATAACAAAAAGCGCTTGCACAAAAGGCAAGGGGGAAAAATAAGAATCGCGAAGGAAAACAAAAAACAATGTAACCACTACACGCAAGCGAGAGCCAAATCACAAACAAAGAACCATACTTACAAAATAATGAGCACCGAGAGTTCAAAAAGCGAAACACGACGAGGTCTGTAGCAATAGCAGTCAATGAGCAAGGAAGTAGCAAGGCGAAATACAATACTCCAGCGATCTGTGCATGTCAGAGGGCTCCTTAAATACAGACTGAGACTAATCATAGATTGGCAGCAGGTGTGCACCAAAAGTCCGCCGATGCCACCTGCTGGCCAGACTGAAACATAACCGTGACATATGCATTGCAATGGATCCCAACGATTGTACAAAGGCACAAAACTTTAACAAGTAATTGGTATTGAAAAATATAGTAATGCACTTTAAGATTAAACGAGATTCATAAGAAAGCAATTGTGAAACCATTTTCACGTGCATATAAAATCGAAATGTAACTCTGCCTACACCTTTCAAACTAAGGAGAGTGCTATTAAATGTTGTTAAGAATAAAGTATTCACGTCCTTGATCGGGTTTGCTGTGTTGGGTCTGTCTCAGGGACAGACTGAGGTGGCTGTTGTCTTCTTCTGTGATCAAAACAATGTTGTCTTTTACTCTGATCACAACAATGTGCCCCCCTAACGGATACTCCTTGAATTGCATCCTATTAAAAATAAAATCATTCCGTGTCTTTTATGCATGTATTCATTTTTAAATTATCCTGCGGGCCTAATCAAACCTCCTTGCTGTTTGACATGCAACAACAACAACAGCAACAACAATGTTTGACACCCCTGCCAGAGACGAATTGAATAAGTCAGTCATGAACGATATGATCTCTTTTCCTTTTCAGCTCTGTTCAATTCTGTACAGGTAATGATCTTTTTGTGGATTCTATTTTCCAACTCGTCTTGTTTCGCTGGTACAATAGCTTCCTTTCTCAGCAAGGTAAGCCTGCAATCTTTTATGTTGCATTCCTTTGTCTTCTGTGAAACTCACTCAGTTTTCCGTTGTGGTCAGTCTCTCTTCCAGTATGTCAATTCTCCTCTTAATTTCTCTGACTCAAGTCCCCCATGCGCAATTGAGACGAGAATGTCACTTCTAGATTTTTCTTGAAACTTACGCAGCTCCGTTCGCATTCGCATTTCGTTACCGAATTTGAGTGAGCCAAGCAAGCATCCAGCATTAGCTTCTTTTGGGTTGTCTTTTTCATTATCACTTTTCCCCAATTTAGTTGTCTCAACCTAGTGAAGAAACCAACCTGTCGGAAGCATTCAGGGGAGTGACTCAGTAAACAGGATGAATAAAAGGAGGAAGCCCTGAGCCTCACTTGGCTGTGGTCTTAAGAGCTGTTCACGTGACACACGTTTGCATCAGTGCTGCACCGATGTATTTTGTTGCGATATATCTTACACCGGTGTAAATTTTGTGGAGTGTTCACACATATGAAGCTGCTTCATAAAGAGAAGCGTGTTCACCCCAGTGCAACTCCCTTTTGCATTCACATGGTAGTTTATGTGGCCTTGCAATACGGAAATAAAACATGCGCATGCGTATAGTGTACTTCCTTTTCCCCGCCTTGTTTTTGACATATCGAAAAACCATAGTTTATACTTCTCCAGACAAATCAATGCTGTGGTCTATCAGACAATGTAAAAAAGATAGTGGCCCTCCATGACTGGAATTTCCCACCACTGATGTATAATCAAATTACTAGTGTGACCCTGCAAGGACTTCATTCACGGACAGGGTGTGCAATCAAAGTAGTATGTCATCCTGACGAGACCAGCTTCTTTCTCTTCTCAGCCTTGAAGATAAGATACCAGCCTCAGGAGGGCGCTCCCATGACACATGCACAGCTGCTATCACAAACCAACCCTCAACATGATTCCTCCAATTATCTAGGAGTACATTGTGTGTTTCCCCACCCCTTGAGAAGTTTGTGTATTCAGACACTCCCTCGGCCAATAAAAGTGGGGAGACCAGTGAAGTGTTTTCAGAACTGTTCGGAGATTGTAAGGGATTCCACTCATTAACTCTCACAAGTTAAAAGACAACTGTGCTTTACTCCTCGTCTCTCTTGTGTTTTCATGTTTGTCTTTGGGGTCTGGTTGCCTGCCAGACCTGACACTGTCTTTGGCCAGTTGGTGGGGTACACCCTGAACCAGCAGTACACATCAAGACAAACCATTTGCACTCACAATCACACGAGGAACAATTTAGAGTGTTTGACTAACCTTCCGTGTGTTTTTTTGGAATGTGGGAGGAAACAAGGGGACCTGGAGAAAACCCATACAGGCATGCGGAGAAGATGAAAACTCCACAAAGGTAGGCCAGGGCCTGGAATCAAAACTCACAACTCTCCACTGAAGCGAACATGCTCAACAGTCAAACAGTGCATTGGTTGATAATACAAATAAGAAGAAGAAGAAGTAGAAAAAAAAGAAGAATCATTTTGACAAAAACAATACGGACCTTACAGCAGTTACTACTCAGGCCTAAATTAAAATTAAGGTGAGAATGCTCTTTACCTGTTCAACCTTGATATTTTTTTCAAATCAATGTCACATCTTGGTCTTGTCACAGTGCTGTCTTGCCTGGCTCTTGGTCTTGACTGGGTTTGAACATCCAAAAGTCTTGGTCTGGGGTCAAAAATTCCAGTTGTAGTGTGATCTTGAGCCCAACTATTGTATTATTCCATGCCGCCATCCGCTCAGTCACCGGTGTTCCCTTGAACAGCCTCCACTCTCAACTCCATTGCATGGCCCTCCCTTAGCTTATAGTGGCAAATTCACTGGTCCTTGTTTATCTGTAAAATACTCAACCCAATCTTTGCTGTCTGATGACTTTGCATACAACCATTCGTACAAACAGTTTCAGTTAGGTAAACTTATTCGTCACCTCACAAATGGCATGTTTGTTCAACCATCAACATTGCATCCTCAAAGACAGCAACCATTTTCAGCACTTGAGATTGGTGAAGAATTTGCACAAATAACACCCACATGTGAAGAATGACGAATAGTATAGATTTTCATTCATTCATTCATTCATCTTCCGTACCGCTTGATCCTCACTAGGGTCGCGGGGGGTGCTGGAGCCCATCCCAGCCGTCTCCGGGCAGTAGGCGGGGTACACCCTGAATCGGTTGCCAGCCAGTCGCAGGGCACACATAGACGAACAACCATCCACGCTCACACTCACACCTAGGGACAATTTAGAGTGTTCAATCAGCCTGCCACGCATATTTTTGGAATGTGGGAGGAAACCGGAGCACCCGGAGAAAACCCACGCAGGCCCGGGGAGAACATGCAAACTCCACACAGGGAGGCCGGAGCTGGTATCGAACCCGGTACCTCTGCACTGTGAAGCCGACGTGCTAACCACTGGGCTACCGGGCCGCCCCTAGTATAGATTTTCTAAAACCTATTTACCAAACTGTAACTCATGAGGTGTCAATGCCAACAATATGCACAATAATTAATGAGAAAACATAATATTTTTAAATTAGAGGCCAGCAGTTTGTTCACATATAAAAATATTTATTTTACAATTGGAATTGGTGACAGAAAAATTCTTGCAATATCTCAAAATGTTTAAACCAATCATATCCAAAGTCCGGCCCGCGGTCGAATTCCATTCGTCCCACGGTCTCTGTCATAAAATCAGTGCCGTCTGGCCCGCAGGTTGGGCACAATGGGACACGTGTTGCACGGAGTGAGGTCTCGTAGACGGGTGAGTGATGTTTCATAGAGTGCTGCTTCCCTCTAATGGCTAAATGAGTAATAGCATTCATTAAATGAGTAATAGCATTTAGACACTAGAGAGCAGTAGCACTCTACGAGACATCACTCACGAGTCTACGAGACATCACTCCGTGCACATACTAACCTCACAGTTTACTAAAATGGCGCCAATCAACAGAAAAAGGAAATCTGACTGCGAGGGACGACGATTCAAGGATGGATGGAAATTGGACTATTTCTTCACTGAAATACGCAACAACTGTGTCTGCCTCATTTGCCAAGAGACAGTGGCTGTTTTTAAAGATTATCATGTCAAGCGACATTACCAAACAAGACACGCTGACATGTACGACATGATTACAGGCAAGGGAACGCACAGAGAAATTGAAGCAGTTTGAAGCTCGTCTGAAGCTTGAAGAACGCCATAGAGGCGAGTCAAACGGGAACAGGGGCGAGTTACGTGGTAGTACCGCTGATCGCAAAACCTTCCAAACCTTTCAACGAAGGGGAATTCATCAAAGACTGCATGATGACGATGGTGAAGAAAATATACCCTGAGAAGCAGCAAGAGTTTGCCAAAGTCTGCCTGGCACGTAACACTGTGGCACGCAGGATTGAAGAACTCTTAGCGGACATCAAACGACAATTGGGAGACCGAGGAAAAGAGTTCGATTTTTTTCGCCGGAGTTCCACTTGCAGCTGGAACTCATTGAGTTGCAGTGTGATGCTGAGAGCCGCAGTCGGCACCAGCAACTTTCTCTCGCCAACTTTTACCAACAGCTGAATAAGGACAGGTTCCAAGAGATTCGAGCATTTGCTTAGAAAATGCTGAGCTTGTTTGGGTCGACATATTTGTGTGAGAGGACATTCTTGGTAATGAACATAAATAAAAGCTGTGTGAGGACACGGCTAACGGACCATCACCTGCGAGACATTTTGCGCATCAATACCACTGCTTTTGAGCCAGACCTGCCCTTTGTGCTGCAATCCAGATCTCAATATCACCCGTCACATGAAGACAAACAAGTCATTTGTCATCTGGCAATAAGTCTGAATAAATGTTTGTTAAGATCTACATCAGTCCTAAGTTTCATTCCAGAGTAAAATTTTAAAAGTTCAATCAACATTTATATTGACTGATATGTCATATTTCAAATGATCCCTGCAGTTGTGAATATGTGTATTGCTTGTTCATTTCCCCGTTGTTCGAGTCAAATGTATTGTGAGTATTGAAAAGTCATGGTGATACATTTTATGTTTCAAACGCTGCAATTTGCATTCAGGAGACTTCTGTTTAAGAAAAAGTCAAGTGAATATTCAGTTGCATGTGATATACCTCTTTCAAATGAACCAAAATAAATTCTTAATATTGTTGAAATTAAAATAAAAAATAGAAATGTGAAATACAGACTGGCTTACTAAAATTTGTTTAACAATATTGTTGTTCCGTGTAAAGAATGTCAGCCAAGGTCAGACCCCCGACATTTTACCACATAAAATCTGGCCGCCTTGGCAAAAAGTTTAGACACCCCTGGTTTAAACTGAAGCGGCACATAAAGTGATGTGGCAGTCTTATATCTGGCCCACGGACCTTTAGTTTGACACCGGTCAATTACATTCTGTCAGTATGAGGGACAAATGTCAACTCTGCTAATTGATTAATTAAACCATGCAAGTATGAAGAACAAATGTCTCACGGCAAGACCAGCCTAAAAGAAACCAGCATTTGAACTTGCGTAAGAACAAAAGGAAATATCTATTCAAGCCTCATCAAGTGACGGCGTGACCTTTCTGATTGTCACGTTGAGCCCGAGGCGATGAGAAATCGCCTCGTGCACAACAGAAAAAAAAAAAACGAGGTGGATCCCAGGAAAAAAGCAGACAACGAAAAGATCTTGTAAGAAATAAAAGGGTTTTAATAAAGAACAAAAGGAGCCCGAACAGGGAAAACGGTAACAGAAAACGCTGGTCAAATAAGGACCAGGAAAATAAGGAAGACAACCGAAAACGCTCGCGAAACAATAAAGGGCGAGGAATTACCGAAAATAGGAGAACCGTAGCGATAACAATTTGGTCACAACGCGAAATACACGAAGGTAGTGGCCGTAAGGCAATAGGGCAGCGAGAAATAGTCAAACGACGAGATTAGCGATAGAGAGCAATGGCACGGTAAGGAATTCTCCGGCAGTGAGAGGACTGCCGGAGTCTCTTAATATAGAAGGGCAATCAGTCCGAGATTGCGAACAGGTGTACCGAACAGGCGGAGGGAAAAACCCGCCACCTGCCGGCGAGCACGCGACGTGACACTGATGGGCGTATAGAACAAGTTGCCTCTTTCATTTGCAGCTGCAAGGCAACATAAGCAACTGACTGATTCAGAGGAGACAAACTGGTTTGTTATCTTTGCAAAGCTACAATACCCTTCATCAAAGACACCACACAGCTCCTTGTTGCTTGACTTATTGAAAAAAAAAATAAACATGTTTCCAGCTGTTTGAAGACATGTTAACGAGTCCACATACCTGCGCATAAGCGGTGGTGACCTTTTGTGTGCTCTATTCATTTGAAAATGATTCAATTAACTGATGCCTTACAGCTTGGCATCATATCAAAGAAATACCGCTTGGCAATACCCACTGAATAGAAACCACTGACTGTAATTGTGTGAAAACAAAAGAGAATAAATGAAATAATTCACCTTAGCAAGGGCCCCACCTTAATGGTGGCCGGACAAGTGATTTAAGCTCTCTGGTAACGTCTATGAGCGACAGAAGAGAGACGGAACCAGGACCGTCAACCACACAAGGCCTGAGAGGGTTTCCAAGGGCCAAGTGTGTGTGGTGAGTACTATCGCCATCCTGAAGGGAACACAACATCAATGTTGATCATCTCTGGTGTTGCACTTTGTATACTCAAGGGATAAATATTCATTTTGACCCAGGTAACATTGTATCATACACTTCCAAACTAAACATATGACAAAGATTTTTAAAATTTTGAATAAAAGGTGCATACCTGCAAAATATGTTCTCTCAACATATTTCAGAATACATTTCTCGGTGAAGTGGTAAAATATCCATCCTTCAAGAACGTTTGAACAATCAAAAATTAACCATGTAATCTTATTTTTTTGAATTTATATATTTTTTATATTATAGAATAAAGAAGGCTTAAATGAAGGCTTTATCAAAATGAAAAAATAAAACTTCTGTATTACACTTAAACGAAATACGAAATCAGTTCACATGAAGTACGAAATAAGCAAACACGAACTATGGTAAAAAAAAAGGTGTTGCTCCAGGCCCTACTGTCTTCCTAATGAAGCTTACATAAATCTAGCCTCTTAACAGACTAAATACAGGACAACCAATGGAGCCCAGATACTTTTACATACAAAGTGCTCGACATGCAAAGTTAGTAATACAAGACCAAAGGCAGTGAAAACAAATAATACTAATACAGCACACAGCATAAAACGCAAAGACAATGCTGAGTCTCATGCTGAGTTGAAAGCCAGACAATAAAATTGTGTTTTCAGACATGTGGAACTGGCGATCCCTTCTGAGCTCCTCAGTACCTCTGGTGTGTGTGTGTGTGTGTGTGTGTGTGTGTGTGTGTGTATGTGTGTGTGCGTGTGTGTGTGTGTGTGTGTGTGTGTGTGTGTGTGTGTGTGTGTGAGTGTGTGTCAGAGATGTGTTCCTCAACCCAGTCCTTGGCTTCGAGGACTGGCTCGAAGACGGAGGGGCGGCCCTTGGTCCTCGGCCTTGGCCTCAGAGTCAAGTCCTTGGCCTTGGACTCGGATTGCCGGTCCTCGGACACAATGAGGGATTAGAGCAGGGGTGGGCAAACCTTTTGGCTCAGGGGCCACATTGACTTTTAAAATTTGGCGGGCCGGGTCAGAACAAGATAGATTTATTAACATATCAGAACATATTAAACATAAACAGAACAAAAGCATTAAAGTATGAACATACTTTTTAATGGGAGCAGTCTGGTTGGAATATGTTGTCGCAATTCTCAGAACAGATCTGAGGTGTTCATCACTCATCTGGGATCTGTGGGGTGCTTTTTTGGTGTTCATCACACTAAAAGTCTGTTCACACACATATGTCGAGCCAAACAACACCAGCATTCTCCATGCCATAGTCCGGATGTTTGGAAATTTGGCTACACTTAACGAAGCATAAAACGTATCCAGTTTCAGGAAGTGGAACTTGTCCTTTAACATCATGTCACATTGGAGATCTATCAGTTCCAACTGCAACTCCCGTGGCACTGTTTCCGGGTCTTGTGAGAAGGGACATGACGCCAGCTGAAGTGCCCTGTCAATTTTTCCAAAATCACAAAAGCGACGGCAGAATTCCTCATGCAGGTGATCCAGTGATTTTCTGTATTTTTTCACATGTTGTGGGGCCTCCTTTAACGTAGCCAGTTTGGGGAAATGAGCAAATTACTTGGCTGACATTTGCTTCGAAAATAAAATCAGCTTGCTTTTGAAGGCTTTGACGTTTGCTTGCATTTCATGCACAAACTGGTTTTCCCTTGGAGCTTCATATTCAGTTCGTTCATATGAGTCAGTATGTCCACAGTAAAAGCAAAATCACAAAGCCAATCTGTGTCATTCAGCTCAGGAAACTTGTCACTGTTCTCAAATTGCTCTAAAAATGAAATAATCTCCCGTCTGAGCTCGCACACACATTGTAATACTTTCCCCAACTTAACCAGCGGATATTAGAATGGTACAATAAATCCGTGCGTCGGCTTCTTCAAGGAATGGAATAAATTGATGATGGTGAAGTCCCCTCGCTCGAATAAAATTGACAAGTTTCACGACTGGCTTCACTACGTAGTCAAACTGCAGCACGGATTTACACAGTGCTTCCTGGTGAATTATGCAGTGTAGGAAAATTACCTCCTGCTCAGGGTTGTCCTCTTTCACCCTGTCCTGAACTATCTTCAGCATCCCGATATTTTCTCCTGTCAGATTCGGTGATCCATCTGTGGTAACGTTGGTGAGCGTTCTCCAAGGTAATTTGTGCCTCTGCATGACCGCTGACACGCTGTTAAATAAATCCTCTCCTCGTGTTTTTCCTTTCATCCATCTTCTACCGCTTATCCGGGGCCGGGTCGCGGGGGCAACAGCTTTAGCAGGGAAGCCCAGACTTCCCTCTCCCTAGCTACTTCTTCCAGCTCTCCCCGGGGGATCCCGAGGCGTTCCCAGGCCAGCTGGGTGACGTAGTCTATCCAGCGTGTCCTGGGTCTTCGTCGGGGTCTCCTCCCGGTGGGACATGCCCGGAACACCTCACCAGGGAGGCGCTCAGGAGGCATCCGAATCAGATGCCCAAGCCACCTCATCTGGCTCCTCTCGATGTGGAGGAGAAGCGGCTCGACTCTGACTCCCTCTCGGATGACCGAGCTCCTCACCTTATCTCTAAGGGAGAGCCCGGACACCCTGCGGAGAAAACTCATTTCGGCCGCTTGTATCCGGGATCTCGTTCTTTCGGTCACGACCCATAGCTCGTGACCATAGATGAGGGTTGGGACGTAGATCGACCGGTAAATTGAGAGCTTCGCCCTTTGGCTCAGCTCCTTCTTCACCACGACAGACCGATACAACGTTCGCATCACAGCAGATGCTGCACCGATCCGCCTGTCGATCTCCCGCTCCCTCCTGCCCCCACTCGTGAACAAGACCCCAAGATACTTGAACTCCTCCACTTGGGGCAAGATCTCCTCCCCGACCCGGAGGGGGCACTCCACCCTTTTTCGACTGAGGACCATGGTTTCAGATTTGGAGGTGCTGATTTTCATCCCAACCGCTTCACACTCGGCTGCGAAACGCTCCAGTGAGAGTTGGAGAGCCCCGTTTGAAGGAGCCAACAGCACCACATCATCTGCAAAAAGCAGGGATGCAATACTGAGGCCCCCAAAACGGACCCCTTCAACGCTTCGGCTGCGCCTAGAAATTCTGTCCATAAAAGTTGTGAACAGAATCGGCGACAAAGGGCAGCCTTGGCGGAGTCCTACCCCCACTGGAAACGATTCCGACTTACTGCCGGCAATGCGAACCAAACTCTGACATCGGTGGTATAGTGACCGAACAGCCCGTATCAGGGGGTTCGGTACCCCATACCCACGAAGCACCCCCCACAGAACTCCCCGAGGGACACGGTCAAACGCCTTCTCCAAGTCCACAAAACACATGTAGACTGGTTGGGCGAATTCCCACATACCCTCAAGGACCCTGCTAAGGGTGTAGAGCTGGTCCACTGTTCCACGGCCGGGACGGAAACCACACTGCTCCTCCTCAATCTGAGGCTCGACTTCCTGACGGACCCTCCTCTCCAGCACTCCTGAATAGATCTTACCAGGGAGGCTGAGGAGTGTGATCCCTCTGTAGTTGGAACACACCCTCCGGTCCCCCTTTTTAAAAAGAGGGACTACCACCCCGGTCTGCCAATCCAGAGGCACTCTCCCTGTTGACCACGCGATGTTGCAGAGGCGTGTCAACCAGGACAGCCCCACAACATCCAGGGCCTTGAGGAACTCCGGGCGGATCTCATCCACCCCTGGGGCCCTGCCACCGAGGAGCTTTTTAACCACATCGGTGACTTCAACCACAGAGATAGGAGAGCCCACCTTAGAGTCCCCGGGCTCTGCTTCCTCCAAGGAAGGCGTGTTGGTGGAGTTGAGGAGGTCTTCGAAGTACTCTGCCCACCGGTTCACAACGTCCCGAGTCGAAGTCAGCAGCGCCCCATCCCCACTGTACACAGTGTTAGTGGTGCACTGCTTCCCCCTCCTGAGACGTCGGATGGTGGACCAGAATTTCCTCGAAGCCGTCCGGAAGTCGGCTTCCATGGCCTCACCGAACTCTTCCCACGTTCGGGTTTTTGCCTCGGCGACCACCGAAGCCGCGGTCCGCTTGGCCAGTCGATACCCGTCAGCTGCCTCTGGGGTCCCACAGGCCATAAAGGCTCGATAGGACTCCTTTTTCAGCTTGACGGCATCCCTTACTGCTGGTGTCCACCAGCGAGTACGGGGGTTGCCGCCACGACAGGCACCAACCACCTTACGGCCACAACTCAGATTGGCCGCCTCAACAATAGAGGCACGGAACATGGTCCACTCGGGCTCAATGTCCCCCGCCTCCCCCGGAACATGGGAAAAGCTCTGTCAAAGGTGGGAGTTGAAACTCCTTCTGACAGGGGATTCCGCCAGACGCTCCCAACAAACCCTCACGATACGTTTGGGTCTGCCAGGACGGACTGGCATCTTCCCCCACCATCGGAGCCTACTCACCACCAGGTGGTGATCAGTTGACAGCTCCGCCCCTCTCTTCACCCGAGTGTCCCGAACATGCGGCCGCAAATCCGATGATACAACTACAAAGTCGATCATCGAACTGCGGCCTAGGGTGTCCTGGTGCCAAGTGCACATATGGACACCCTTATGTTTGAACAAGGTGTTCGTTATGGACAATCCGTGACGAGCACAGAAGTCCAATAACAAAACACCACTCGGGTTCTGATCGGGGGGCTGTTCCTCCCAATCACGCCCCTCCAGGTCTCACTGTCATTGCCCACGTGAGCATTGAAGTCCCCCAGCAGAACAAGGGAGTCCCCAGCAGGAGTACTCTCCAGCACACCCTCCAAGGACTCCAAAAAGGGTGGGTATGCTGAGCTGCTGTTTGGTGCATATGCACAAACAACAGTCAGGACCCGTCCACCCACCCGAAGGCGGAGGGAGGCAACCCTCTCGTCTACCGGTGTGAACCCCAATGTACAGGCACTGAGCCGGGGGGCAATGAGTATGCCCACACCTGCTCTGCGCCTCTCACCGTGAGCAACTCCAGAGTGGAAGAGAGTCCAATCCCTCTCGAGAGAACTTACCAGAACCCAAGCTGTGTGTGGAGGCAAGTCCGACTATATCCAGTCGGAAATTCTCTGCCTCACACACCAGCTCGGGCTCCTTCCCTGCCAGAGAGGTGACATTCCATGTCCCAAGAGCTAGCTTCTGCAGCCGAGGATCGGACCGCCAGGGTCCCCGTCTTTGGCTGCCGCCCAGCTCACATAGCACCCGACCCCTTTGGCCCCTCTCATGGGTGGTGAGCCCATGGGAAGGGGGACCCACGTTGCCTCTTCGGGCTGTGCCCGGCCGGGCCCCATGGGCGTAGGCCCGGCCACCAGGCGCTTGCCAACGAGCCCCACCTCCAGGCCTGGCTCCAGAGTGGGGCCCCGGTGACCCGCGTCCGGGCAAGGGAAGCCTTGGTCCATATATTGTAGTCATCATAAGGGTCTATGAGCCATGCTTTGTCTGGCCCCTCACCTAGAACCTGTTTGCCATGGGTGACCCTGCCAGGGGCATAAAGCCCCAGACAACTTAGCTCCTAGGATCATTGGGACACGCAAACCCCTCCACCACGGTAAGGTGACGGCTCACGGAGGGGGTTTTTCCTTTCAGGGATTCCATATCCAAAAACTCCTCCGTAATCTCGAAATTCTTATTAATCCCTCTGATAAAAATTAAGATTTTAGCAGTGTCCTTAATATTGTTGCTTTCGTCCAGTGTCAAAGAATATAATGAAAATCTCTCCGCTTTTTTTGTTTAGCTTGCTCGTTAAGTGTTCGTCAATTACTTCAATCTGGCGAGTCACTGACCTGAGAAAGGCTTGTTGGCTCTTGCTAGTTTGAATGCCAGTAAAAAACTTGTCATCGTGCTTGCTTTTTGGATGGAAGTTGATCGAGTAAAGGTGTTTTGTTGAGCCTGCACAATTGCTAGCAACCTGTCAGCGGTGGCTGTACGTTCTTGTGTTGAAAGGTTGCTGGCGTAATTAGCATGTTTAGTGGAAAAGTGACGGCTGATGTTGTATTCTTTTAAAACCGCAACAGTTTCTTGGCATATATGACATACAGCCTTGGATCGGACATTGGTAAAAAAGTATTTAGGCCTTCCTTCTTAAACACCCGCACTCACTTTTTACTTTACTTTTCTTTGACATTGCTGCAGATGGCTTTCGATCCAACCAATAGAAGTAGAGCGATTACTGAATTGGAAATTGCTCGCTCTCTAGAGTGCTCTCTCTCTCTCTCTCTCTCTCTCTCTCTCTCTCTCTCTCTCTCTCATTCTTTCGCGGTACAGGCACTGCAAAATAACGTCACAGCACCGCCTGTTGTTGAACGCCAGTCATTGCAAATAAAATGAAATAAATTGCGGGAATTCACATCAAACCTTTCACTGTATTCTGAACCAATCTTCGGCGGGCCGGATTAAAAAGCCCTACCTGTCACGTCACGTGTTTGCCAGCAGGGGGCGGGCTTTCTGCCCGCCGTTTACACACCTGTCACCCATTTGGCAGTAATTGCTCAGCCTTTATTTGAAGGCTCTGGCAGTCTACTCACTGCCGGAGAATTCCACGCCGCGCCAATATTCTCTCGCCCAAATTACTATTTGGATTACTTGTTGCCTCTTAGCTTTGTGGCTGTTATTACGCGCCATTATTCCTATTACGTACAAAATTTATATAATCGTCTAATCAGACCTTCCTTGCCATTTGTTTTCCGCAAGCGTTTTCTGTTGTTCCCTTTATTCTATCCCTGGTCCTTATTTTGACCAGCGTTTTTTGTTAGTCTCCCTGTCGGGTATTTTGTGTTCGTCATTAAAGACTCCTTTTGTTCTCTGACAAAATCTCTTTTGTGTCTGCTATTTCGGGGATTCACCTTTCAGTTATTTTGTTCTGCACTAAGCAATAATTCCATCGCTTCGGGCACAACGTGAC
Organism: Hippocampus zosterae; assembly: GCF_025434085.1. Classification (NCBI taxonomy): domain Eukaryota; kingdom Metazoa; phylum Chordata; class Actinopteri; order Syngnathiformes; family Syngnathidae; genus Hippocampus; species Hippocampus zosterae. The sequence goes on along the minus strand of NC_067453.1, from coordinate 2,819,867 downwards.
ACTACCGGCCGGATCTGGCCCGCGGGCCGTAGTTTGCCCAACCATGGTGGGGACACCACAACAAAAAATGTCAACGTCTCAATAATTTGTCATGTGCCCTTGAGAATCAATTACAGCTTGACGATGACGTGTTGTGCTGTTCACAAGACAACTTATTGTCTGGTGAGGCTTGTCATCCCACTCTTCTTGAGGTCATTGAGATCCTGGGGTGCAGAGTTTCGAGCCTCTGCACGGTGACTCAGCTGTTCCCAGTGGTTTCCAATATGATTCAAGTCTGGAGATCATGCAGGACATTTCATTTGAGGTCCACCAGTCTGGAACAGCCGTTCCCTCATGATGTGACCTCGATGGAGCTGGAGCATTGTCGTCCATGAGGATTAAATTAGCGTCCTTTTTATGTCGGGGCACAACCACGGGATGAATCATTTTTGTCATGTAGAATGGGATGATGACTGTACCACTTACAAAACGGAAGGCAGTTCTGTATCGACTGGACACATCTGCTACCACTGTAACACCGCCACCACCAAAAGCTCTTCCACTTGTTCATATCCTTTCCAGGCATCTGGATGAGTTTTATAAATTCATAAAAATGTCTGGCTTTCATTGTTTTACATGGGACCAAAGAGCATGTTTTATGAGACTGATTCTTTGTGACAAACAAGAGATGCAGTGCTGTAAAAATAATAATTATGAGTGGCACGTGTGACATCGAGACTGGCATGGGAAGTCCAGGAAGAGAAAGCAGCGGTACTTGGGGGAAGGTTTGTGTGGAGCAGGTGCACTCTGTTGTAAGTGTGAGTGCCATTGAGAAGTGTTTGTTGCTAAAATGAGATGGAATGAAGCCCCAGTTAAACAAGGAAACAAGGTTTGCTGAGCGCAAACAACTTCCGGTGACGTACTCACGTGCCACCGTAAAATTTACCTGCTTTATTTTATTTTTTAATTTTGTTTTTTTGTGTGTGTGAAAATGAGACTGATAGGATGATTAGGGTGCAGCGTACATGACCACAAAAAATATATATTACTAACATGTACAAAGACACACAAATAGTTTTTTTTTTTTCTCCTCGACACTCCTCGGATCTACTTGGGACCTGTCTTAGATCTACCGGTAGATCAGGATCTACCTAATGGGCACCCCTGCTCTAAATTGTCCCTAGATGTGACTGTGAGCGCGGATGGTTGTTCGTCTCTGTGCGCCCTGCAATTGGCTGGCAACCAATCCAGGGTGTCCCCAGCCTACTGTACAGAGACGGCTGGGATAGGCTCCTGCACCCCCCGCCACCCTTGTGAGGATAAAGCAGAACAGAAAATGGATGGATGGACATTTCCAAGGCTTGTTTCACTGAGGCCAGTTACGCCGGCCTTGCTCACGAGAAAAAGTCAACGTTGCAAACAGACAGGGGTTTTCGAAAAATCTGCTGATGGCAGACGCCTGTTGCATTCTCTTCTAACTGATTCTGGTGAAAGATAAATGACAGCAGAGGTGTCAAACTCATTGCTGTCGCGGGCCACCTCGCATAAACATTGCATCCTCAAAGACAGCAACCATTTTCAGCACTTTAACTGGAAAATAATTAGCAGAAATAACACCCACACCTGTAGAATGACGAATATATAGATTTTTTAAAACCTTTTTACCAAACTGTGACTCATGAAGTGTCACTGCACATATACACAATAAATTAATGAGAAACTTTCATAAGATTTTTAAATAAGAGGCCAGCACTTTGTTCAAATATAAAAACATTTATTTTACAATTGGAATTGGTGACATAAAAATTCTTGCAATATCTCAAAATGTTTAAAAATGAAGCGGCACATAAAGTGATGTGGCAGTCCACATCTGGCCTCCGGACCTTTAGTTTGACACTAGTCAATTACATTCTGTAAGTATGAGGGAAAAATTTCACCTCTGCTAATTGATGAATTAAACCATGCAAGTATGAAGAACAAATGTCACACGGCAAGACCAGCCTAAAAGAAACCAGCATTTGAATCTGCGTAAGAACAAAAGGAAATATATATTCAAGCCTCACCAAGTGACGGTATGACCTTTCTGATGGGTGGAGAGCAAGTTGCCTTTTTCATTTGCAGCTGCAAGGCAACATAGGCAACTGACTGATTCAGAGGAGACAAACTGGTTTGTTCTCTTTGCAAAGCCACAACTCCCTTCATCAATGACAACACACAGCTCCTTGTGCTCCCTACAAAACATCAGAGCACGATCAACACCATCCGGTGACTGGTGAGGCATTCATTCTCAAGAGTCTGATATACAAATATGAAGCCAAAATAGATGGGTGTCTCAAATATGGTCAAAACTGAATTTTTGATTGTTTGTTTTCAAAGCTTTTAAGTATGTTTCAAGTGATTCCACACTGTTCGACAATGTGACAGCAAGGAAAACAAGATAATATTTCATATAAACTCAAGTTCATTGAAGTTTGGTTGTTTCTTGGAGATATTTTTGAATAAGAATAGCATTTGATCATCTGTTAATTTGGAATATACACGATTATTAAAGCCAGGATAACAAAAACAAATGGGAGTCGCGGCTTGGAATTGAAGCGGATTTAAATGGGACAGGAGATGTGAGCCAATCTCTTTTTCGTTAATGGACATGTTGGGGGAAGAGCGGCCTTCTCTCTCCCGTGTGTTCATTGAATTTTGGACGAGGAGAATGTTGGTCATTCAAATAAAGGCTGGAATCGATGAACAGTTCCTTCGAAGCTTTTAATGACGGACTATTCCGGCTACAGACAATGGCAGCGATGATCACAAGTGCGAAGCAGGAAGAATATCACATCATTTTTATACCATCAGAATGGCGGTACTGAGACACAAGGTGTGATGTCATAACTTTCATTTCTCCTAAACCGATTCTCAGCTTGGCGCATTCCAAAGTTTGTGTGTCTTCAGCAGGGAGTATTCCAGTTATCAGGAATGATTATTCCAAGGACGCAAAGCGACACTACGGGCATGGGAAACATATACAGTGTAACGAAATATGAGAATACAGACTTCAGACGCTCCCGCTTCTTGTTGCTTTCAAACCTAGCTTGTAGTCGACGTGCGCACGTTTCAGCATGACATCTTTGATCCACTAGTGAAAAGAACACTTTGATTCGCTCCTCTTTCACGTATAACAGTTTCAAATTGGGTTCTGTTCAGGGAGGTTGTTGTGTTCCTCTCTCAGGGTCACCAGCCATTGTGCACTGCTGTTATGTGCGACCTCCTTCTCCCATTTCCTTTCCAGGACCTTTCAGGTTCCAGTCTTGGTGGGTCTGCTCTGCTGTTAGAACCCTTCCATTGAGCGTAAACCTTCGCAGCCCCAATGAATGAAATGCTGAGCGAGGCAGCAACTGACCTGAAAGCTAAGATCATGGCGAGAATGAAACCTGGGCAACCTAGAAACCGATTACAACGACTATGTGAAGTACCACCTGAAAGTCTCATGGAAAGTGTGAATGCAGCACTGAGGGCGATCCCTACCGTAACGATCACGGAAACCAATGAGCTGATATACGCTTCAGCATCAGTGATCCTTGAGATGCTTGGCTATAAGAGCAACCATGGAAGCCATGAGATACGTTACCCACCATGGAAAAGACGGTTGGAGGCTAAGATCAAGGCAGCCCGGAAAGATGTGAGTCAATTGACGGAGGCCCAGAGAGGTGTGATGAAAAGGCCGATACCCGGGAAGTACATCCAGATGACCATACCTGAACCTTGTCCAGCCACCTAAAGCGGTACACGAAAGAGAATGAGGCCAGACGAATAAACAGGCTGTTCACAACACAACCTGTGAAAGTGTACGCTCAGTGGCAGGGTCCTAACAACAGAGCTGACCACCAAGACTGGAAACTGAAAGGTACTGGAAAGGCATATGGGAGAAGGAGGTTGCACATAACAGCAGTGCACAATGGCTGGTGACCCTGAGAGAGGAGCACAGCAACCTCCCTGAACAGGAACCAGTTACCATAACAGTGGCAGACATACAGCAAAGAGTCTCAGATATGAAGAACTGGACAGCACCAGGCCCGGACATGGTCCACACCTACTGGCTAAAGAAACTCACAACACTCCATGAGCGCCTAGCAGCACAGCCTAGCTGCTGAGGGATGGGACTCACCCAGGATGGCTAACCGAAGGGCGAACGATCCTGATCATGAAGGATCCCTCAAAGGGTGCGGTCCCATCCAACTATTGGCCAATAACCTGTCTCTCCACAACATGGAAGCTCATGTCAGGCATCATTTCGGCTAAGATAAGTGGACACATGGATCAATACATGAGCGAAGCACAGAAGGGCATTGGTAGAGATACCAGAGGAGCCAAACATCAGCTCCTGGTTGACAGAACAGTGGCACAAGACTGCAGGTCCCGACGTACGAACCTGTGCACAGCCTGGATTGATTACAAGAAAGCCTATGACTCGATGCCACATACATGGATCACTGAATGCTTGGAGTTGTATAAGGTGAACAGGACCCTAAGAGCCTTCGTTGCAAACTCGATGAGGATTTGGAAAACCACACTTGAAGCCAATGGCAAGCCACTTACCCAAGTGTCCATCAAATGTGGCATATACCAAGGTGATGCACTCTCCCCACTGCTGTTCTGCATAGGACTGAACCCCCTAAGCCAAGTAATCACCAAGACACGCTATGGATACCGCCTCAGAAATAGAGCTACAATCAGTCACCTCCTCTACATGGATGACATAAAGCTAAGAGCGAAAAGGACATAGACTCCCTGATCAACACAACCAGGATCTACAGCAGCGACATCGGGATGTCATTCGGGCTTGAGAAATGTAGTCGGATGGTGACTAAGAGAGGAAAGGTAGTCCGCACTGAAGGGGTGAAGGAGCAATAGCAGACATTGAGGACAGCTACAAGTACCTTGGTATACCACAAGCCAATGGCAACCTCGAACTGGCAACAAGGAAAGTGGCTACGGCCAAATACCTCCAGCGAGCTCAATGGCAAGAATAAGACCCGGGCAATAAACAGCTATGCCCTGCCAGTGATCAGATACCCTGCAGGAATAATAAGGTGGCCAAAGGAAGAGATTCAGACCACGGATGTTAAGACCCGAAAGCTCCTAACCATGCATGGAGGGTTCCATCCCAAATCCAGCACCCTGAGACTGTACGCAAGCCGAAAGGAAGGAGGCCGAGGACTAGTGAGTGTGAGAGCCGCTGTCCAGGATGAAACATCCAAGCTCCATGAATACATCAAGGAGAAGGCTCCAACGGATGACGTACTCAGAGAATGTCTCAGACAATGGGGAACAGTAGATGAGGCGCTGGAAGAGGGACCATCATGGGAGGACAAGCCCCTACACGGGATGTACCACCGGACCATAACTGAAGTGGCCGATCTCAAGAAGTCCTATCAGTGGCTAGAGAGGGCTGGCCTGAAGGACAGCACAGAGGCACTCATCCTGGCTACTCAGGAGCAGGCCCTGAGCACTACAGCCATTGAGGTCCAGATATACCCCACCAGACAAGACCCAAGGTGTAGGTTGTGCAAAGAGGCACCTGAGACGATCCAACACATAACTGCAGGGTGTTAGATGCTGGCAGGGAAAGCCTACATGGAACGCCATAACCAGGTGGCTGGCATAGTCTACCGAAACATCTGTGCGGAGTATGGACTGGAAACCCCACGGTCAAAATGGGAAACACCTCCGAAGGTGGTGGAGAATGACAGAGCGAAGATCCTGTGGGACTTCCAGATCCAGACTGACAAGATGGTAATGGCGAACCAACCAGATATCGTGATCATAGATAAAGGGCAGAGGAAAGCCGTTGTAGTGCATGTAGCAGTCCCAAATGATGGAAACATCAGAAAGAAGGAACACGAGAAACTCGAGAAATACCAAGGGCTCAGAGAGGAGCTGGAGAGAGCCTGGAAGGTAAAGGTGACAGTCGTGCCTGTGGTGGTCGGAGCACTCGGGGCAGTGACCCCCAAACTAGATGAGTGGTTGCAACAGATCCCGGGAACAACATCGGACATCTCAGTCCAGAAATGTGCAGTGCTGGGAACAGCAAGGATACTGCGCAGAACACTCAAGCTCCCTTATATATATATATATATATATATATATATATATATATATATATATATATATATATATATATATATATATATATATATATATATATATATATATATATATATATATATATATATATATATATTATAGCTGTCAGTTTAGCGTGTTTTTATTGGCATTAATTTAAATCAATTTTAACGGGATAAAATTTTTTCTCGCGAGATTAACGCAGCGCACGTCTCAAGCGGATGTTACTTGTTTGGAACTATTTTGTGAGGAAGGTTACAGTGTTCTGCGTCCATATAAATAGAGCGGGTGGAGCTTCTCTGTGTTTGTCTGACAGTGGTAGCGACCTAGCGAAAATAAAACGTCTCCAGTGTTGTCATTCGAAATGAGGTCTACACAAAAACTGTAGAGAGACTTCCGCACAAGAAGGACCAACATAATCAACATAGCCTGACTGTGTTAGGGGGAGTGACCCCCCCTCCCTTTCAGAATGGTTTGCCCCAGCCACGGGAGAAGTGCCTGCGCTTTTTTGTACGGCGGGCAGTTTTGAATACAGCGGCACATAATGAACACTGGTGTCCGGTGTCTCGTTATTCTTCAACAAACATACAGAAACAGACTGCTGTGTTCAAAGTGAACTTGAGAAACACACAATAATACTGTCCATCAACAACAGTGAAAATAATATTTTGTCACATAACAGCTGCTTTAACAGCTTTTTTTATGAAATCAAAAGGAGGTCGCACAGAGCAATATAACATTGTAAAGTGCACATCTAAGGTAAACTAGTACTCAGCCTAGTGGATTTAAACCATGGTTACATACTTAATTTTTCTCAAGTTGAAGAATAACGAGACACCGGACAGTGTTCATTATCTGCCGCTGTATTCAAAACTGCGTCTGTACAACAAGTGGAGCAGCTGGAGCCGTTGAGACTTTCAAGTTCCTGGGAATCACAGTCTCCCAGGACATGAAGTGGGAAGTCAACACCATCTCCATCCTGAAAAGGGCCCGGCAGCGGATGTACTTCCTGAGGCTGCTGAGGAAGCATGGCCTGCCACAGGAGGTGCTACGACAGTTCTACACGGCAGTCATCGAATCAATCCTGTGTTCTTCCATCACGGTTTGGTTTGGGGCCGCCACAAAAAAGGACAAAATCCGACTTCAACGGACAGTTAGGACGGCAGAAAAAATCGCTGGCACCGCCCTAACCACTCTTGAGGACTTGCACACTGCAAGAATCAAGACAAGGGCACGGAAAATCCTCCTGGATCCCCCGCACCCTGCCCACCACCTTTTTCAGCCACTCCCCTCAGGCAGACGCTACAGATCCATGCGCACCAAATCCAGTAGACACTTAAACAGCTTCTTCCCTCTAGCCATTAACTCCTTAAACAGTCACTGACATAGTCACTCTTCTCGCACCACAAAATGGTACTACAAAACTACTGGTATACTCTAAAATGGTTCAATGATTTTGTTGTTTACGATGATACTAGTGCAGCGTGTTATACCGGAGACAAATTCCTTGTGTGTTCTACATACTTGGCCAATAAAGATGATTCTGATTCTGATTCTGACAAAAAAGCGCACGCACTTTCCCCGTGCTGCAGAGGCAAACAATTCTGAAAGGGGGGTTTCACTCCCCCTAACACAGTCAGGCTATATTGATTGTGTTGGTCCTTCTTGCGCGGATTTCTCTCTACGGTTTTTTGTAGACCTCATTTCGAATGACTACACTTGGTTCGATGACAACACTAGAGATGTTTTATTTTCACTAGGTCGCTACCACTGCAGCGCAGTCACTGTCAGACGAACAAAGAGAAGCTCCACCCGCTCTATTTATATGGACACAGAACACTGTAACCTTCCACACAAAGTAGTTCCAAACAAGTAACAATCGAGTCCGTGGCATACATTGTATACCTGCATGATACACAGAGAGAGAAGAACAGGTAACATTGGTCTTGTCAGTGGAGCAATCTGGCAACTTTTTAAAAGTAAACTTTCCATTCATAAACTCTTTAAGTATCCGTTTTCGGTGTCTCGCGCTGCCATGGCTGGCAAAACAGACATGGGCGTGGACTTCTGCAGTGCGCTTGTTGTTTTGTTTCTGGTGTATTTATAGAGCACCGTAACATCCGCTTGTGACGTTTGGCGCATTAATCTCGCGAGAAAAAATTTAATCCCGTTAAAATTCATTTAAATTAATGCCAATAAAAACGCGATAAACTGATAGCTCTAATATATATACATACACACACACACACACACACACACACACACACACACACACACACACACCCTCACCGACCACTTTATTCGGTACACCATGCTAGTAACAGGTGGCACCCACTTTTGCCTTCAGAACTGCCTCAATTCTTCGTGGCATAGATTTAACAAGGTGCTGGAAGCATTCCTCACAGAGTTTGGTCCATATTGACCTGATGGCATTACACAGTTGGCGCAGATTTGGCGGCTACACACCCATGAATCGAATCTCCCGTTCCACCACATCCCAAAGATGCTCTATTGGATTGAGATCTGGTGACTGTGGAGGCCATTTGAGTACAGTGAACTCATTGTCCATCCATCCATCCATCCATCATCTACCGCTTATCCGGGGCCGGGTCGCGGGGGCAAGAGCTTTAGCAGGGAAGCCCAGACTTCCCTCTCCCTAGCGACTTCTTCCAGCTCTCCCCGGGGGATCCCGAGTCGTTCCCAGGCAAGCTGGGTGACATAGTCTCTCCAGCGTGTCGTGGGTCTTCCTCAGGGTCTCCTCCCGGTGGGACATGACCGGAACACCTCACCGGGGAGGCGCTCAGGAGGCATCCGAATCAGATGCCCAAGCCACCTCATCTGGCTCCTCTCGATGTGGAGGAACAGCGGCTCGACTCTGAGCCCCTCCCGGATGACTGAGCTTCTCACCTTATCTCTAAGGGAGAGCCCGGACACCCTGCGTTGTTTCGGTCACGACCCATAGCTCATGAAAGTTGAGTAGTAGTTTACCTTATATGTGTGATGTCCCATCCTGCTTCAAACAGTCTACCATCATCCCAGTTCCCAAGAAATCGGCAACATCGGAACTGAACGGCTATAGGCCTGTCGCCCTGACGTCTGTGGTAATGAAGTCCTTTGAACGCCTTGTGCTGAACCACCTAAAGAACGTCACCAGACCCCTGCTGGACCCTCTCCAGTTTGCCTACCGGGCAAACAGGTCTGTGGAAAATGCAGTCAACATAGGTCTTCACTACATCCTCGAGCACCTAGACAGCACATGGACCTACGCAAGGATTCTGTTTGTGGATTTCAGCTCTGCGTTCAACACCATCATCCTGGAACTCCTCACCCCTAAACTTGTCCACCTCGGTGTGTCCCCTACGATCTGCCAGTGGATCCTCAGCTTCCTGACGGGACGGACACAACGGGTGAGACTTAGAGCAACAACATCACCCACACGCACCACCAGCACTGGAGCCCCATAGGGATGTGTCCTCTTTCCACTGCTCTTGTCCCTCTACACAAACTTGCACCTCAACAGATCCAGCTGTCAAACTCATAGAGTTTGCAGCCGACACCACGGTCATCGGTCTCATCAAAGACGCCGACGAGTCTGCGTACTGCCAACAAGTGGAGCAGCTGGAGCTCTGGTGCAGCCGACACAACCTCGGGCTGAAGACGATCAAGACTGTAGAGATGACCGTGGACTTCAGGAAACATTCTTCTCCACAGTTGCCCCTCACACTATCCAACTGCCCTGTGTCAACCGTCGAGACCTTCAAGTTCCTGGGAATCACAGTCTCCCAGGACATGAAGTGGGAAGTCAACACCATCTCCATCCTGAAAAGGGCCCAGCAGAGGACGTACTTCTTGAGGTTGCTGAGAAAGCATGGCCTGCCACAGGAGGTGCTACGTCAGTTCTACACGGCAGTCATCAAAATCAATCCTGTGTTCTTACATCACAGTTTGGTTTGGGGCCGCCACAAAAAAGGACAAAATCCGACTTCAACGGACAGTTAGGACGGCGGAAAAAATCATTGGCACCACCCTACCCACTTCTGAGGACTTGCACACTGCAAGAATCAAGACAAGGGCACGGAAAATCCTCCTGGATCCCCCCGCACCCTGCCCACCACCTTTTCCAGCTACTCCCCTCAGGCAGACGCTACAGATCCATGCGCACCAAATCCAGTAGACACTTAAACAGCTTCTTCCCTCTCGCCATTAACTCCCTAATCAGTCACTGACGTAGTCACTCTTCTTGTATTACAAATACTGCTACTGGTCACTCTAAAATGGTTCAATGATTTTCTGCACCAACTGTACAAAATGTCATAGTTTTGTATTCTACCACTGTTCACTTTAGCTCTGCTTGTACTTTGCACATTGTCTCACAGTTGTCACTGGGTGGTACCACCGCATTATGGTTCACTTACATTACGAAAAGGTCCCTGCATACCTATTTGTCATGTCCTTGTTTACGATGATACTAATGCAGCGTGTTGTACCGGAGACAAATTCCTTGTGTGTTCTACATACTTGGCCAATAAAGATGATTCTGATTCTGATTCTGATGTGCACTTTATAATTTTATATTGCTCTGTTTTGATTCCCTCAAAAGAACTGTTAAAGGAGCTGTTGTGTGGAAAATAAATTTTCACTGTTGTTGATAGACAGTAATATTGTGTGAGAGATTATGTGTCAATAACTGCTCAAAGTGAAAAATGTAAAATAGAAAATCTTTGTTTCAGTAAATATTTGCATTTTGCACATAGAAAACGGATCCATGATTCCATGTTGATGAGAGCATTAAAACGGGAAAATATAGGAGAAAAAATATTCGAAGAAATTCAGAAACGATAAAAAATGTGTGAGTCATCACGATTAATTTTCAGTTAATTAGAGTTCATCATTTTAAATTTGATTAAATATTTTGATAGTAGGGCGGCCCGGTAGTCCAGTGGTTAGCACGTTGGCTTCACAGTGCAGAGGTTCCGGGTTCGATTCCAGCTCCGGCCTCCCTGTGTGGAGTTTGCATGTTCTCCCCGGGCCTGCGTGGGTTTTCTCCGGGTGCTCCGGTTTCCTCCCACATTCCAAAAACATGCATGGCAGGCTGATTGGACACTCTAAATTGTCCCTAGGTGTGAGTGTGAGTGCGAATGGTTGTTCGTCTCTGTGTGCCCTGTGATTGGCTGGCAACCGATTCAGGGTGTCCCCCGCCTACTGCCCGAAGACAGCTGGGATAGGCTCCAGCACCCCCGCGACCCTAGTGAGGATCAAGCGGCTCGGAAGAATGAGAATGAGTATTTTGATAGTTTGACCCTTGCATGTATAATGAGTTTATCCACACGAGCACACCACAGTCACCACACAGCATTGCCCTTTCTCGCTGAGCTCCTACAGTGTGTTTCATGTGTGTGGCCAGTCTGGCCACATCAGCATCACTGCGGGTCAAAACCAGTCGTGAACAAAACTGATTCCGGAGAGTTTGAAACCGAGACAAGACCAAGATAACAAACAAAATCTTGGTTGCCTATTATTCCAAATATTTTTATATATTTATCTATATTTGAGAGTACCTCTGATCAAAAATACATGTTCAAAGATTTCTATTCCATTCCAAAAAAAGCCAATGTGCTCTCACTTTTGATTCAGAAAATCATGAAAAGGATCAGATATTTTACATCTTAAGATGTGTTTGTCTACCTTTTGTCATAGGGTAGAGTTTGGTATTTCACCCTCTTTCCAATTACTTTACTGTATTCTTTTAAGAGAACTTCACTTTTAAAGACAGTGAAATTGTATTCGATGCGAGGTCACCTCTGTCAATTCATGTGTGTGTGTGTGTGTGTGTGTGTGTGTGTGTTGGGGGGATTTGTGTGTCTGTGTACGTGTTCTTCAAATTACATATTTTTGTGTTACTGTACACTGCACCTGAAGCAGCCTATCAGTTAAATTTTCTCCCAAAAAAGTCTTTAAAAAATACAATTTTTAAAAAAGCAGGTTACCTTTCACCTAAAATGGCACGTGATCTGCCACTCCGGAAGTTATCAGCGATCAGCAGTCTGCAATTGCAGTTTGGAATCAGAGCTGTTGTGATAGTTATTTATTTAATTCTCATTCAAAGTTTGTTTCATCTGCAATTCACAAATGGCACCGTTTGTGACGCAAGGAGAAACATTTTAAAATGGTACACGTGATCTACAAGAGTGATGTACCTGCACTGAAGACGCTGCAAATGTACGTCACATGACTTTGTGTCAGGTCTCTACGAAGGCAGGTAGTGATTTATTTTTTACAAACTCACAAACTGTTGTATATTCTCTATTTTTCAGTTTCATTCAAATTAGGGGCTGTTATTGCTGTTGCTCATCATGGCATGTGTGTGTGACCTATAGCCTCAAGAACTCAGCTGAAGAAAAAGGAAATCTTTCGGAGAAAGAAGGTTAAAATAAGCAACTGAGGAAATTATTGTCTTGTCCAGGGAAGCCAAGACAATAAGTATTATAAAAAAAAAAGATTACATTTATTTGAAAAAAACATGGAGAGACACCATTCACATATCTGTCAAGGTATCCTCCCCTCACGTGTTGCGCTCTTGTTTTACCTTGTTGGGAGGTGGTGAAGGTCAGCACAATCAGCATTTTGAGCAGCTATACGGAGTGCAAACTAGTGCATGAGCAGGCAACTTTGGTTATCCGCAAAATAACTGGTCAGCATTCAAAGGTACGGTCAGCCGTCAATCGTACAAACAGTTACCGTATTTTCACGACTATATGGCGCCATTAAAAGTCTTAAATTTTCTCCAAAATGGACAGGACGCCTTATGATGCGGAGCGTCTTGTGTATGCGCTGAGTTCCAAAACCTGACTGACAGCCGACACACTGTTTATATAGAGAAAAGGCGGAAGTGACTGTGGACAGGCATGCGGCAAAGAAGTCGGCCAATCAGTGAAGGGTGGGCGTGTATATATACAGATATGGAGAGAGAGAGAAGGCAGACGTGAGAGAGAACGGGCATGCGGGGGAGAAGTCCGCCAATGAGTGAAGGGTGGGCATGTAAGGGGACACTAAAGGGATGCCCCAAGCAGGTACCAACACCTGTATAGAGTGTGGCTATGTGCATTGTTGCAAAACAACTTAGGTTTTGGTTTCTAAGAACCCCCGAAAATAAATTCGACAAAGAGACACGCCTACGAAGCTAAGTTCAAACTTCAACCCAGCGGTTACGCTTTTGGCATGCATGCCCATCTCACAGCAGCGGTGAAAAACCAAGTCAAGCAAATGAACTCTGAGCTTGCCGTTATTCACGGAGGCTTGACTAACAAACTCCAACCGCCGGACATCGGCATCAACCGGGCATTCAAAGTTAAGTTGCAAACGGCATGGGAACAATGGATGATCGATGGCAAACACAACTTTACAAAGAGTGAGAGGCAGCGCTGAGGGAGTTACGCCACAATTTGCGAATGGATTGTGGCTCCTTGGACAAACATGTCTGCTTGCACTGTTGTTCGAGTTTTTGGCAAAGCCGGAATCATTTCTGCGGAGCCACATGGCAATGAGAGTGACTCTGACAACGAGAGGGAACGCGGCGTTTTTGATGGATTACTGGCACTTGCACAATTGTTCAATTCTGATACAGAGGATGAGAACTTTGATGGATTTCTGGGTGATGATTGATCAAAAAACGTGAGTACATTCATTGTACGATGGCTAAATAAAATACAACGGAACTCAGTTTTGCCTCCGTTGCCTTTTTAAAAACGTGTTTTTAGCTTGTATCTGTATGTCTTGGCATGCTACCGTATGCTTCAAGCTAACGTGTTTTATCGTGCGCGCATTCATGCCATATGTTTAAGCTGGCATATGTTTTACCACTTTAAAACTGCGCCCAATGATACAGTGCATTTTGTCTATGTGTAAAATACAGAAATAGCACCCATTAATGAGACTGCGCCCAACCATACGGTGCGCCGAATGGTCGTGAAGATACGGTACTTCCATTTAGCGCTGTTATATGTCAAATTCCCATGACATGTGGTTGCACTTGCACACTCTCTTAAAGCTGGGAATGTGGCTGTTTTCAGTGCACCGGGACACAGAGGTTCTGAGTGCAAGTCTGTGGCATGTAACCGCAGCCACAGGGACAGGTTATGACGGGGTGACATCACAGCCGTAAAGTGGGCGGACAGAGTCAGACTGCACACATTTTATTGAACACAACATTGCCGACGAGGATGGAGTTTCCACTTTCGCCTCTTCCTCCATTCCTCGCCCTGCCTGGCGAGCCGCCAGTCCCATGGCCCCGCTGGTTGGAATCCTTCGAAACTTTTATTGAAGCCATCGGGCGAGCCGACGCTAGCAAGGCGCGAAGGCGGGCAATGCTTGTCCATAGCCTGGGCTGTGAGGGCCAACGCATCTTTCGGACCCTCGAACCGGCCACAAAATTTTCGCACCGTGTAGCATTACTCTCCGGACACTTTGCTGCTCCACAGAGCGTCATGGTATGGTGGATTGTCTTCCGGCAGCATTGACAGTGGCCCGGTGAGTCCATCCACCATTACGTCGCCGACCTCCGGGGCCTAGCCAGCCTCTGCAGGTTCAGGGTTTTGGAGGACGAAATGATTAGAGACCAGCTAGCCGAGCACACGACGGACCTTAAACAGCGGGAGAAGCTGTTTTTATTGCCGGATGACACGTCGCTGTCTAGGACGGTGGAAATGGCATTCCAGCTCGGGTCTGCGGCCCTGTACGCGTCCCAGCTAGCTGCCTCGGACACAGCTTCAGCCCTTCCCCACCTCGCTCCACATCACATCTGCCTCTTTCATCTCGTATGTTGTTCTCACGGCCCCACTCCCCGACACCACTGCTCCTCTCTATGAGCCGGAGGTTAACGTCACACGACGTCGAGGCGCCACAATGACGCAACGTTGTGGGAACTGTGGCTCCTCATCACACTGCACAACTGCGCCCGCGTGCCCGGCGCTAGGACAAAGATGCCAACGTTGTGGTAAGCTGAACCACTTTTCTATAGTCTGCCGTTCTGCTCCTGCCCCTGTGGACCCCCGGCCCCACCTAACCAACGCATCTGTCTCCGCCACCATCCACTCGGTGGGCGCCTGCACCAGGCCGTTCAAGTGTTAAACGGTCGAGCTGGACGGCGTGTGTCTGTCACTGCTGCTGGACACCGCAGCCTCAAAGTCACTCCTGAATGAGTCCACGGTCCGGCGACTTTTTCCACGAATGGCTATTCAACCTGGCATGGAAGACCTGTTTGGTTATGAACACACCAAGATTGACATGGTTGGCACCGCGACTTATTCCGTGCGCTGTGGCACTAGACCTCTCCCAGCTTTCACCTTTCAGTTGTCCTGTAATGGCTGTAACCTCTTCGGTTTCGACCTGTTTTGTGCCCTGGGCTTCTCTATTACAGACAACATGGGTGCCACCATACAAACCGTTGCCACACCCTGAATGCACCACTGGCCCTCGCTGTTCACTGGACTGGGCTGCCTCACCGCCTTCAACCATCAGCCGCTCCTGAACCCAGAGGTGACCCCAGTCATCCAGCTTCTCCACCGCGTGCCCTTCGCCCTAAGTGCTGATGTTACAGCCGAGCTGCAGAAGCTTCTGGACGCTGGCATCATCGAATGGGTGGACGCATCGCCATGGATCTCCAACCTGGTAGTGGCACGGAAGAAGACGGGTGGCCTGCACCTCTGCATCGACCTCAGACAGGCAAACAAAGCGGTAATACCTGATAATTATCCTCTGCCCACTACAGAAGAGCTCTAGGCCAAGTTTCACGGCTCCACGGTCTTCTCCAAGCTCGACCTCTGCCAGGGATACCTGCAGGTTCCGCTACACCCAGAGAACCGCAACCTGACCGCTTTTGTATCGCACATGGGCGTTTTCAGATACACCCGCATGCCTTTTTGGACTTGGCTCCGCCCCCAGGTGCTTCCAGAAGATCATGATCAGAAGACCATCATCTTCGCCGGCATCCCTGGCGTAGTCGTGTACCTGGATGACATAGTGGTGCACGGCGCAATAGCAGCCTCACACGACGACTGCCTCATCAGGATGCTTGAGGTGCTCACCCACCACAACCTCATGCTGAACGGGGAGAGATGCATTTACTCCGCACCGGTCATCGAATTTGTGGGGTTTCGCCTGAATGGCGACGGCCTCAGCCCGCTCCAGTCAAACGTTGAAGCCATCCTACGCCTGCCTGAGCCCTCCTGCCCCGCACAGCTGTCCTCATTCCTAGGCATTACGGCGTTTCCCTGCATTTTCTCCCACACTACTTCGAGACCACGACTACATGGGGGCATCGAACGTCCCGTGGCATTTGCCTCATGATCTCTGACGGAGCAGAGATATTCGGTCGGGGAGATGGAAATGCTAGCCTGTGTCTGGGCGTGTGTTACTAGCGATAAGACGGGTCCACCGGTGACGCCACCTTTGCAGCCCTTCCAATGGCCAGCGACGCCATGGTCCCACATCCAGGTGAACATCAGTGGGGAGCTCCATGGCACTCCTCATCACCAGCGGTTCCTGTTGGTGGCCTACATACTCCAAATGGCCTGAGGTCCTCCCCATGGGGTCAGTAACCACAGAGCAAATCACTGGCTTTCTTTCCTCCTTGTTTGCCCTCTGGGGTGTGCCAGATGCCGTTACCACGGACAATGGGCCCCAGTTTCTCTCGGCTGACTTCGCTGCCTTCACGTGGGAAAGAGGGATTAAACACACCACCCTGTACCACCCGCAGGCCAACGGGAGGGGGGGGGGGGGGTAAAAGTTCAACCAGACCTTTAAGAACAGCCCGAGAGTACAGCTGACAGAAGGTCTTCCATTGAGTACGGGCCTGTAGAACACACTAATGCACTACAGAGCTACGTCACATGCCACGACAGGTAGCTCCCCAGCCCTTCTGATGCTTGGACGGGAACTCCAACTTCCCATGGATTGACTACGGCCTCCCATGGTAGAACCTCCAGAGCCTCCAGCAGCAGCAGATTTTCCTTTGCAGACTGGTCGGCTAGTTCATTCCCAGGGATTCCACAAAGTCCAGGGCACCATGTGAAGGCAATACGGCAGCCCCTTTCATGCAGAAGAGCCAGAGATTAGAGGATTTCAGCTTCGTACTCATTCAGCATTACGTTGGAAGGGGGTAGGTTCTGAAGTCTTAGGATGCACGACTGACTATTAAGATTAAGATTAAGATATCCTTTATTTGTCCCACACTGGGGAAATTTACAGCTTCCAGCAGCAAGAATGTGGGTAGAAAGAAGAAAGAAGAAAAACAAACACCGTTCAATTAAGTGCAATATAAATACAAAATGGATAAATCGCTGTGCTATTTACAATTGTTCTTCACATCACACACATCACATTATTATTATTATTATTATTATTATTATTATTATTATTATTATTATTGTTATTTTTTTTCAGCAGCCTGACAGCAGTCGGTAGGAACGAGCGTCGGTATCTCTCCTTCTTAAAGCACATGTGTAACTGGCTGAAGGAGCTACCACGTGCTGTCAGGGCGGGCTGGAGAGGGTGGGAGGGACTGTCCATCATAGCTTTTAGCTTAGTTCGCATCCTTCTGTTGCCCACCTACTCCAGAGTGTCAAGGGAGCAGCCCAGGACAGAACTGGCCTTCCTGACCAGTCGCTCCAGTCTCTTTCTGTCCTGGGCTGAGATGCTGCCTGACCAGCAGACAATGCCATATTGGATGGTCGAGGCCACCACCGAGTTATAGAAAGTCTTAAGGAGCGACCCCTGAACCCCAAAAGACCTCAGTTTCCTAAGTAGGAAGAGTCGGCTCTGTCCTTTCCTATTCGTTACAAGGCGGACTTCTTTGCGCTTTGGTTCGTCTAGTAGAACCTGCAGGGCGGCTCTGATTGCCTTCTCCTCTGACTGGAACGAAGAGCACCATCTTCCGGCTGGCATCGCATAGGATTTGAGGAGCGTCAGGTCACTCGGTGGGCCAGTAGTGGTTATGACACCGCTTCGTCTATGGTGGTACCCTCCCGTGCTGAGCCATCCGTATAGACTGTAGCCTCGTAGGCTTCCCAGTTCTCCTCTCGTCGCTCAAGATGGTACGTTCTGTCAGGATCAGCGGCCAATTTCTTTTTAAAGGACTTTAAAGGACAAATTTGGGATTTCCGAGGTCTAGCCAAGGTGGCAATATGCCTGGTTTAGTGGCAGGTGTTTGTTCTCCAAAGATCCTCTGCCTTACTTGCTTGCCTTTTGTACGCCAGCTCAATTTCTTTGTTTTCTGCATGGTAGGTTTTACTGCCGTTTCATGCCTTGGGATACTGGGTTTGCACCTGCGTGATTTTTCTAAGGCGCTTACAGATAGTTGGGTGCCGCGGGTTTCAATGGAGCGAAGGTTGGCCTCAGCCAGAATCGCCTCAGTTGGGGTGGTCATGAGTTGCCCGGTTATCGCTCTTCCACCATATCTTTGGTAAGTTTCAAGTTTCTGCATTGTGGTTTTTGAAATCCACGGCAGCCAGGCAGCACCGGCATACTCGATCTGCGAGCGACCTGTGGTGATGTACGTTGCTCTCAGTGTGGACTTATCATACCCCCAGTCGGTTGAAGCCAGTCATCTCAGTGCTCTTGCCTGTCGCTTTAGCCTGTTCCGCACTATTGAAGCATGCAGGGTGAAGGTCAGCTGTTGGTCATACGTCACGCCCAGGAACTTTGGGTTAGTGTTGTCGTGCACCGGTTGGCCGTCTAGCTTGAGGTTTTGGCACCAGCTTGCCTCCATTTTCCACTTAAGGCTCCACTGGGACACTGCATCTAGAGCCAGCTGCAATTTCTCTTCAGCCACCGACAGATCTTTGTCCTGGACTCAGATCAACACATCATCTGCAAACATGCTGACTTGAGGTCCTCCTGGCCCGGTGTCTAGATCGTCAATGCAGAACAGGAAAAGCAGTGGTGAAAGGACAGATCCCTGCGGCACACCTTCCTTGAAGTTTTTCTTCTTGCTTTTCTCACCCTCGAACGTCACCCAATTGATACGGTTTGAGAGCCTGGCCCGGGTTGGTACCCCACTCTTCCACATCTTAAATAGGAGGACGTCCCACCATACTCGGTCATAGGCCTTCGAGTAATCTTTCAGAGCGAGGACTGTACGTTGCATTGGATTGCATTGGAAGCCATCCCTGATAGACTGTGATAGGTGAATGACTTGGTTTTCGGCGCTCCTGCCGGTCTGAAGCCAGCTTGAGATTCTGACAGTAGTTTTTGAGTCTCAGGAAGGAAGCGCAGTCGATTTGCAACAAGTCTCTCCATAACCTTTCCGACTACGGACGTCAGGGAGATCGGTCGATTGCTGGCCAGTTTCATTTGGTCCTTTCCGACTTCCGGCACTGACCCGATGTCTGACCATTCTTGCGAGATCTGCAAAGTTGACCATGATAGGTTCAACATCTGACCCATCAATAACAGCGCAGTCAGTCCCAGGTTGTGGAGAAAATGTGGATGGATACCATCCGGTCCCACCGCTTTCGAGGAGTTGAGATTTTCGCCGGTGGTGAAGGCATGATTGCTTCTTATACTCTTTTGTCCGCTCTTAGATTGGAGTTCAGCATTTTTTTTAGTTCTTTACATCCTCACAGATCACCCGCGAGGGGTCACTGGTTTTTGCCGTCGTTAAACTTCGAAATACCTTCCACATTTCACTCTTTTCTTTCGCCTTCAGTACCTTCTTCTTCCAAATCTTAGACTTTCTTTCTTTTATGGCAGCCTTAAGCTTTCCATCGAGCTCTTTGAACTTCGAGGAGTGGATACCATCTGTCTCGTGCTTGATTTCTTTCAGATTCAAGGTGATTTCTTTTGTTTTCTAGCATTCGCCAGTCATCACTACGGCTTTTAAGTCTATATGCCTATATGCCTTCGCAGCCTTCAATATCGCAGCAGCAAGTGTCTCATACAGTTTCTTTACTTTAAGTTCGATGTTGAAATTTGATTCACTGATGGCTTCGTCAACCGCCTCGGCGAACTTAGTCAGATTACCATTTTTCCAGTCCCATTCAATTTCCTTCTGGCATTTCTGTTTCGGCTGGGAAGTCTATGGTTATCAATATGGGGGCGGTGATCAGAAGAAAGGAGATCTCTCGGCTCCCAGCCACATTTGTCCTGAAGAGTTTCATGTACTATGGTAACATCCGGGGAGGAGAGCTGAGCCGTCGCCGGGTCGTGTCTCGTTTGTTGTCCATCATTCAGGAAGGTCCCATTGCTGTCCAACATCATGTCAGCTAACACCTCTCCTCTTTCATTTGCTGTTGCTCTCTCATCCCAGACTCTATCATGTGCATTGACGTCGGCAGAGATTATCTCGTTTTCTCTTAATTCATACTGTAAATCGCAGTTCGTGAACCCCACTCTTTGAAGATAGTGTGAGTTCTCTGGTGTTAGGTACCAGTTACTAACTTTGAGCCTCTCACTGTTAGGTAGTGGGAGATCTATTGAGAGTTTCTCGAGGACCGGGGAGCTTGAGGTAGTTTGGGGAATGACACCGGAAGGCAGGGCCTTTTTCACGAAGATCAATAGTCCGCCTCCTCAGGCTCCACCCTGGATTCTTCTGTCTTGCCGGATTGTCACGTACTGGGACATATCTCGCAGCACGTCGTTTGGTATTAGCTTTGTCTCTTGGATACATACTTGGTCAATGGTGTGTTCCACTAGGTAGTCTTCGAGTAGAGGCATCTCTCGGTGAATCCCGTAGGCGTTCCACTGCAGTATTCGGAGTTGCGGCTGGATTACTCTTTCAGAGGCTTTATCGAGGATGGGCATCTCGGTGGAAACACTATTTAGTGGTTTCATTCTCTCTCTGCAGGGTCGGCAGCACCAGGTCACAAGGCTTCTCTGGGCTTGGGACCCAATGGTTGCCATGCAATTGAAATGGAAGTTGCTTTTACAGTGGGAACACGCCAACCTGTTTACCTCTCGGCCGACTCTTCTCTTACATTCTCTGCATGGTGCCCCTTCAAGTTGGATGACCTCTTCAGATCCTTGGTTCTTGAAGTGTATGTGATGGGATGTAGGTGTGTAGGTGTGGTCAGGGTAGATGAGGTTTGGTTACTGGCTGTGGTTTGTGCATCGGAGACACTGCTGCTTTGGATGGGGGGAGGGGAGGTGAATCATGTGTGGGAGTTGATCTTTGGATTGCTCTTCCAGGCAGGCAACAGTTCCAGATAGTGTCTTTGTCTCTAATCTTTTCTTGCTCTTGTGTCTTGAGTCCCGTACAGGCCAAATCCTCGATTCGCCACAAGTCGCACAGGTTGCTCTTGGGTAGTTACGTCTTATCCACTTTCTACATCTGGGACAGGTTTCTCTTCCTCTAGGTACTTGAAATTAACCTGGTGATGTCACAGTTGGCGGCGATGAGCAGCATGTCCAGGTCAGTCGTCCAGTTTTCAGATTCTCTCTCTCCAACCTGGAAACTTTGGTGCAGGCAAGGTGGGTCAGGCTCCGGCACGCGTTGCAGATTGGTCTGTTTTGTGTTAGTCTGATGCAGTTTGTTGCATGGGTGCGGGATGAAGGCCTCTGGGTGACAGTCGCTGCAGGTGAAGTTGTTCTCAACACACCGCTTCTTCACCGCTGACTTTGACAAGCCGGTACAGCTTTTGTGGCAGGAGTTATGGCACGTGATGCATCTTGTTCCTCTAGTTGACACCGCTCGATTGCAAGCTTGGCATCTTGGACACGGCTCCATGTCCCCGGCCCTCCACAGGAGAGAATTGATGACGGCGGCAGAGGTGGAGACGCTGTAGATCAGAGGTCCCCAAACTACAGCCCGCGGGCCGGATACGGCCCATCAGCACATTTGGCCCGGCCCTCTAACCCTCCTGTTGTCCTCGGGTCAAAATGACCCGTCACTGTGTTAAAAACGCCCCAAAACCCCCCTAACTGCCAACAGCGGTGTCTACAAGCCTACTGGAACCTACAAAAGGATGATAAGGAAGGAAAACAAGAACTTTAAGAGACTGCTCATATGTGTCAGAGAGATTCTGCTCTGACAACTGAGCTGAACTTTTATCTGTTAAGATTGTGCATGGCACAACAGAAAGATAATGTTCCATGGCTTTTTTTCTATGAACAACCCAGAGAGAGTTTATTCATTCATTCATTCATTCATCTTCCAAACCACTTGATCCTCACTAGGGTCGCGGGGGGTGCTGGAGCCTATCCCAGCTGTCTTTGGGCAGTAGGCGGGCGACACCCTGAATCGGTTGCCAGCCAATCACAGGGCACACAGAGACGAACAAACATCCACGCTCACACTTACACCTAGGGACAATTTAGAGTGTTCAATCAGCCTGCCACGCATGTTTTTGGAATGTGGGAGGAAACCGGAGCACCCGGAGAAAAAGAGAGGGTTTAGTTAGTTATTATTTATTTCATTAATAGTGTTATTATTTGTTTTATAACTTTTTTTCTGTCAAGAACTTGGAAAGGGTTATTTGGTTATGTGTGGCTTTCTGGAAAACAATAAATTTTTAAAGATCCCCTACGATCGTCACACTTTTTCTGTTACAAACTGGCCCCCCATCAGAGAAGGGAAAAGTTATGTGGCCCTCACAGGAAAAGGTTTGGGGACCCCTGCTGTAGTTGGTTGTGGCCCTACTCATCATCGGCCCAGGGTTGAGGGCCCTCTTTCCCCGGGCGGTTGAAAAAAAACCTTGACTTGTGTGTGCTTGAAAGCCCATTCGGTACTCCGGTTGGAGCACCGCTGGCAGGTTGGCTCTCTGGTCGATGCGAAAGAATGAGGCAGGTTTACGGAGAACAAGGCGAAAAGGTCAACCGTGTGAAAGCGGGAACTTAGTCGAGGAAGGAGCAGACTAACGTTAGCCGACTACGAAGTGGTCATCACCGAGAACTAAGATATTGGCTCGACAAGATTGATCGAACTGAGGATACAGTCTGCAGGAAATGCGGCATTGGCGATGAAACAGCGGAGCATGTGTTCAACTGCCCAAATATCCACAGGACCGCCGAAATGATCCCCCTGGACATCGTAACCACCAACCCTGGACTCTCCCTTCCGGATCTGGGAGAGGTGGAAACAAAGGCCAGATTTACCGGAGGTGACGAAATCTGGGGGCACGAGCAGACAATAACCCTACAAAAACCCTGGCTTGTGTGCTTAACAACAACAACAACAACAACAACAGCAGCTGTCGGCGATATGGTGGCAGAGACGCAACACCGGATGAAGCACCGCTACGACAGCGCGCGTCGGGTGAGGGGACACACACTCATCGTGTCAGACTGAGTCTGTATCCGCCACCCCCATCGGTCCCACAAGCTGCTATCCTTCTGGTCCTCATCCACACAGATAATAGCACAATGGGGCCCAGTGACGTTCCGCCTGGCTGACGGCTGCCGTTGGCATGCCAGCCGCCTTCGGCACGTCAACCCACCGTCAGCACAAGAACTGGCCGCCGCGGCTGATCCGTGCCACACTGCCGAAGACTGGGATTTCCCTCCGGTAGCCCCAGCAATCCCACCCGAAACCGAGGTGCCAAGTGATGCCCTCGAACCGAGGCTCCGCCCTGTTCGGGCTCGTCGGCAGCCCCTGTACCTCAGAGACTTGTCTTTAGTTCAGATTTAGGTTCACGCATAGTCTGTTACGTGGCAGAATAAACCACATGGCTATGCGGGAAAACAGGGAGTCTACCGTTTACCCAGATAGGTTGGCCACGTTCTGGCCTTAAAGTTGTGTCCTATTAATATTGTTTGAATGTTTTTTGCACTTTAAAAAAGGGGGTGAATGTGGCATGTAACCACAGCCACAGGGTCAGGTTACGAGGGTGTGACGTCACGGCTGTAAAGTGGTGGTTGCCGAAAAGTGTTGATATAAAAAGGTGACGACTGACAATAAACAGCAGTGAGCACAAAGTCGGACTCCACGCGTTTTATTGAACACAACTAAGTTCTAGGGTCGCGGGGGGTGCTGGAGCCCATCCCAGCCGTCTCCGGGCAGTAGGCGGGGGACACCCTGAATCGGTTGCCAGCCAATCGCAGGGCACACATAGACGGACAACCATCCACGCTCACACTCACACCTAGGGACAATTTTTTAGAGTGTTCAATCAGCCTGCCATGCATATTTTTGGAATGTGGGAGGAAACCGGAGCACCCGGAGAAAACCCACGCAGTCCCGGGGAGAACATGCAAAGGCTGGAATCGAACCCGGTACCTCTGCACTGTGAAGCCGACGTGCTCCCCTCCGAGAGTCGTCACCTTACCGTGGTGGAGGGGTTTGTGTGTCCCAATGATCCTAGAAGCTAAGTTGTCTGGGGCTTTAGGCCCCTGGCAGGGTCACCCATGGCAAACAGGTTCTAGGTGAGGGGCCAGACAAAGCACGGCTGAAAGACCCCTATGATGAATGAAATAAATGGATCTAGGTTTCCCTTGCCCGGACGCGGGTCACCGGGGCCCCCCTCTGGAGCCAGGCCTGGAAGTGGGGCTCGTTGGCAAGCGCCTGGTGGCCGGGCCTACACCCATGGGGCCCGGTCGGGCACAGCCCGAAGAGGCAACGTGGGTCCCCCTTCCCATGGGCTCACCACCCATGAGAGGGGCCAAAGGGGTCGGGTGCTATGTGAGCTGGGCGGCAGCCAAAGGCGGGGACCCTGGCGGTCCGATCCTCGGCTGCAGAAGCTAGCTCTTGGGACATGGAATGTCACCTCTCTGGCAGGGAAGGAGCCCGAGCTGGTGTGTGAGGCAGAGAATTTCCGACTGGATATGGTCGGACTTGCCTCCACACACAGCCTGGGTTCTGGTACCAGTTCTCTCGAGAGGGGTTGGACTCTCTTCCACTCTGTAGTTGCTCACGGTGAGAGGCGCAGAGCAGGTGTGGGCATACTCATTGCCCCCCGGCTCAGTGCCTGTACATTGGGGTTCACACCGGTAGACGAAAGGGTTGCCTCCCTCCGCCTTCGGGTGGGTGGACAGGTCCTGACTGTTGTTTGTGCATATGCACCAAACAGCAGCTCAGCATACCCACACTTTTTGGAGTCCTTGGAGGGTATGCTGGAGAGTACTCCTGCTGGGGACTCCCTTGTTCTGCTGGGGGACTTCAATGCTCACGTGGGCAATGACAGTGAGACCTGGAGGGGTGTGATTGGGAGGAACGGCCCCCCCGATCTGAACCCGAGTGGTGTTTTGTTATTGGACTTCTGTGCTCGTCACGGATTGTCCAGAACGAACACCTTGTTCAAACATAAGGGTGTCCATATGTGCACTTGGCACCAGGACACCCTAGGTCGCAGTTCGATGATCGACTTTGTTGTTGTATCATCGGATTTGCGGCCGCATGTTCGGGACACTCGGGTGAAGAGAGGGGCGGAGCTGTCAACTGATCACAACCTGGTGGTGAGTAGGCTCCGATGGTGGGGGAAGATGCCGGTCCGTCCTGGCAGACCCAAACGTATAGTGAGGGTTTGTTGGGAGCGTCTGGCGGAATCTCCTGTCAGAAGGAGTTTCAACTCCCACCTCCGACAGAGTTTTTCCCATGTTCCGGGGGAGGCGGGGGACATTGAGCCCGAGTGGACCGTGTTCCATGCCTCTATTGTTGAGGCGGCCAATCTGAGTTGTGGCCGTAAGGTGGTTGGTGCCTGTCGTGGCAGCAACGCCCGTACTCGCTGGTGGACACCAGCAGTAAGGGATGCCGTCAAGCTGAAGAAGGAGTCCTATCGAGCCTTTATGGCCTGTGGGACCCCAGAGGCAGCTGACGGGTATCGACTGGCCAAGCGGACCGCGGCTTCGGTGGTCGCCGAGGCAAAAACCAGAGCGTGGGAAGACTTCGGTGAGGCAATGGAAGCCGACTTCCGGACGGCTTCGAGGAAATTCTGGTCCACCATCCGACGTCTCAGGAGGGGGAAGCAGTGCACCACTAACACTGTGTACAGTGGAGATGGGGCGCTGCTGACTTCGACTCGGGACGTTGTGAACCGGTGGGCAGAGTACTTCGAAGACCTCGTCAACTCCACCAACACGCCTTCCTTGGAGGAAGCAGAGCCTGAGGACTCTGAGGTGGGCTCTCCTATCACCTGTGGCCAGACAAGCGATTTAAGCCCTCCATTAACGCCTGTGAAATGACAGGAGATGGAAGCAGGACGGACAACAATGCAAGGCCTGAGAGGGGCTGCAAGAGTAAACTTGAGTGTACGTGGTGAGTATTTTCGCGATTTCGAAGGGTTTTCAGGGATCACAACATTAATGTTGGACATATTTGGGGTGACGCCGTGAACAGTCAAGAGAAAAATATGCATTTGGACTCAGGTCACCACACACTTCCAAACCAGACGTATGATCAAAACGGCAGTTTAAATCTGGACAAAACGTGCATACGTGCAACATACGTGCTCTCAATGGATTTCATTTTTCAGAAGACACTTCTCGGTGCCGTTACAAAAGATCCATCCTTCAAAAATCCAACAAGCAAAAATTAACCAGAGACTGATTTTTTTTTTTTTTTTATTCCAGGGCAAAGGGATCTCGTGCAGAAAAATTACCATTCAAGGACAGCACACAATGGCTGAACAGGAAACCAACAGTAGGTATAAGAATACATTTTGTGCATTTTTTTCACAATTATCAACTCACTCTAAGTTGTAATATTATTGAGGTTTTAAATAATCAAGGGGCTGCTCAAACTGTGCCAGTCGGGCAGACGCTGTGTGACTGTGGACTTTGAAGTGCATTGCAGTCAATGACAACAATTTTCACTCAATGAAAGAATTCCGTCCAACGGCGACAACATTAAGATTGGCAGTCAAGTCAAGTCAAGTCAAGTCAACAGTATTTATAGAGCACTTTCAAACAGCCATCGCTGCATACAAAGTGCTGTACATGGAGCGATTTACCATACACAAAAAACAGTAAACAGGGAGTTATCAGCCTTCTTCTCAAGGGCATTCCTGGTACCTCGGGGCAAGGTATGAAGCCTGGGCTTCACAAAACAGTGTCCAAGCACCCAGCTGTCTCACCATGTTCACCTGATGGACTTTCTCTCGATGTACGTTTTACCGTCCCTTTTCACTGTCTTTTACTTGCTTATGCTTATTCCAGTCCTTCGTAGCCGAAGACGATGTTGCGCTCCCCCATCCTTCGATCCCCGCGCTGTTGACGCCGCTGATGCGCACGTTGGTGCGCCCGCAGAGTAGCGCAGCCGCACCCGCAAAGGTCGCAGCGATAGTGGCCGTCCATAACCGGTCCGGCATGTCGCTTCTCCCTGCGCTGCAGGGCCGCCAGGTTGTATGAGGCGTCGTGATGCGCTGCGCCCTCCAGGGTGCGTCATCGCCACTCCACCCGATCCGATGCCGCTTCCTCCATGTTGGTCGGATCGATGGCGAACTTCTTGAGAGTGACCTTTATGCTGCCTTTAAAACGCTTCAGCTGCCCGCCGCTGCTCCTCCCCCCCGGACTTAATTCACCGTACAGCACCTTCTTCGGGAGTCTGTCCGGTGGCATGCGAACAATGTGGCCGAGCCATCTCAATTGACGCTGGAGGAGGAGAGTCGTTAGCGGTGGGACTTGCAGTCTGCTTCTGACGTCCGTGTGCGGAATTCTGTCCCACCAGTGAATGCCCAGGATTTTCATTAGGCAGTTCATGTAGAAGCGCTCCAGTTGCTTAAGATGTTTAGCATAGGGCACCCATGCTTCTGAACCATAGAGTAGGACAGACACACACACAGCGTTAAAGACCTTAGTTTTTGTGGTAAGAGTTAAGTTCTTGTTGAGGAAGCATCGCTTAGACAGCCGTCCAAATGCTGCAGCTGACGACCCGATCCGCCTTTGGATCTCGGGTGTGAGATCGAGCTTCATGTTGACAGATGAGCCAAGGTAGACGAAGTCGCCAGTGTTCTTCAGAGCATTTTCCCCGGAGTGGAAGATAAAGGGGTCAGCGTCGGTGGTCTGCTGCAAAATCTCTGTCTTTGTTGCATTTAGGACGAGGCCAGCGCGGGTATACGTGTCCGTGAGGACGTCAAGGGACAACTGCAGTCCTGGTGGCGTGTGACTCAGCATTGCAGCGTCATCGGCATACTGCAAGTCCAGCACAGACGTGTGTACTGATCTTCGTTTTGGCTTTCAATCTTCTTAGGTTAAAAAGGCTGCCATCGAGACGCTAATTGATCGAGATACCGTCTCGTATTGGGTCGGTATTGTTGTAAACATGTTTCATCATGACAGCAAGGTAGATGTTGAACAGGATGGGTGCAAGGACACATCCCTGTTTGACCCCCACAGCCACTGGGAAAGGGTCGGACTTTTCACTTCCACACACCACCCGGCCTTGCATACCATGGTGAAGGGCCTTTAACACCGCAACAAATTTTGGGGGGCAACCAATGCGTCCCAGCACACCCCATAGGAGCTCCCTGCAGATTGTATCGAAAGCCTTAGCTAGATCTATGAAGGCGATGTAGAGGCTCCGATGTTGTTCTCTACATTTTTCTTGTAGCTGGCGCAAGACGAAGATCATGTCTGCAGTGCAGCGGTCTCTGCGAAAGCCGCACTGTGATTCGGGGAGCACGTCATCGACTATGGTGGAAAGAAGTCTGAAGAGCATAATGCGGGCAAGGACTTTCCTTGCCGTTGCCAGTAGAGAGATGCCCCTGCTATTTCCGCATGCTGCTTTGTCGCCTTTCCGCTTGTATATATAGATGATGTTAGAATCTTTCCAAGCTTGTGGCACGTCTTCCCCCTCCCAACATTCCCGCAGGAAACCGTGGATATCGTCCAGGAGGGCTTGCCCGCCAAACTTCAATAGCTCGGCAGGAATCCCGTCTGGACCAGAGGCTTTGTGGTTCTTCAGGCCATGGAGAGCAGATTTTGTTTCTTCCAGCGTTGGTGGTGTGCTTAGTTCTTCTCTCTGCGGGAGGGGAGGGATATCGTTGAGAATCGTGGGATCGGATGGGTTGATCCTGTTTAAGAGTTCCCGAGAGTACTCAGCCCACCTTGCGAGTATAGAAGGGCGGTCAATGAGTAGTTGATCGCCGTCGGCTGATCGCACGGGGCTTATAGAACCCTTTATTGGGCCGCAGACAGCTTTCAGACCGTCATAGAATTGGTGAAGCTGATTTTGGTCGGCGTGCTGTTGTAGCTGATTTGCGTAGGAGGTCCACCAGGTGTTCTCCAGCGTTCTTAATTGCCGCTGGGCCTCTGCGCGTTGCGTGCGGAAATTATTCCATGCCTGCAGGGAACCCGAACGCAATGCATGGTCGTGTGCTTCGTTTTTCTTCTTTAAGAGATTCTTGATGGAAGTGTTGTTCTCGCTGAACCAGTCGCGATGTTTGCGACTAGTTACGCCAAGAACCTCTCGTGCTGTTGTGAGGATCCCTTTGCTGGTGTTCTCCCATCTTTCGGAGAGGCTCTGGTCTTCGTTTGATGCTGGGCCACTGCTGTCGTCTCGTTGTTGGAGCCATTGAGCAATAGCTCCCTGATACTCGTTTCTGTACCCTGGGTCGAAGATCTTGTTGATGTTTATTTTTGGTACAGCTGGAGTTCTTCTTGCCGGTGGACGGACGCGGATGCGTAGTGAGCTCACAACCAGCCGATGATCAGTGGATGCTTCCGCTCCACGCATGACACGCGTGAGGGAGACAAATTTCCGGTCCACTTGACGGACGATTACATTGTCAAGCAGATGCCAGTGACGGGAACGAGGATGCATCCAGGTGGTCTTGTGCATGTCACGGAGCTGGAACATGGTGTTTGTTATTGCTAGCTCATGCTCCGTGCATAAAGTTAGTAGGCGTTCTCCGTTTGGGTTGCATGAGCCGATACCGTGTTTGCCGATGACTCTGTTCCAGGTCATCCAGTCTCTGCCAACTCTGGCGTTGAAATCCCAGAGTAGGAGGATGGAGTCCCTCCGGTCGATGTTACTCAGCTGTTGGCTCAGCAGTAGATAAAAAGCGTCCTTGGAAGCCTCGTCGGATGTGAGGGTCGGGGCGTATACACTAAGGAGGGTGACAAAGCGTCCGTGGGCCAGTGGAATTCGCCATCTCATAAGGCGTTCGGAGACGCCGATTGGAGACGTTGGGATTGATCTGAGTAGGCTCTGCTTCACAGCAAAGCCGACCCCATATAGTCTTCTGTTGTCATTGGGGAGACCCTTCCAGAAGAAGGTGTAGCCACCTCCAGGCTCCGACAGAGAGCCTTCCTCATGGAAGCGGGTCTCACTCAGAGCCGCGATGTCAATGTTATACCGGCGCAGTTCTTCTGCTACCAGTGCGTTTTTTCTGGAGGGTCGATCTTCGTTGTCCAGGAGTGTACGTACGTTCCAGGTTGCTACCTTGAGAGAGGTATGTGAACTTTCCCTGTTGTTGCGGCCGCTAAAAAGGGGACTCCCGACGGGTGCGGCTACCCATCCTGGGTTTAGTCTTGGGGCAGACATTTTTCTAGGTCACTTTTTCTAGACCCTTCCTCGGAGTGAGGGAGGCAGTGCGGACCCTGAAAAGGGCTGCCTCGTCACTCGGATGCTCACCGGAGAGCGCCGCTGCCCCATTTTTCCAGCAACTCAACGACGCCGATCCGAGCCGCCCACGTGCAGGGGGTGTGCTGAAGGCTTCCAGTCTGTCATGACCTGCCCCCGTCACCCACCTGCCCCGTCGCCGCAGGACTTTGTCAATGATGTGATGAAGCGGGGTGAAGGGGAGGGGTGCAAATGGTGTTCGATGATGTTTTACGTGGAAGGGGCCTGAACAATGCCCAGTCCACGACTTGACCTCACTACCCTTGAGTCAGCGGCAAGGAAGAGTCCAAGACGGCTGAGGGCTGTGTGGTTGCAGCGATCTGCCGGGTCTGCAGTCTGTCGCAGTCCGCTTCAGGAGGCCAGCCCACCTGGCCCGTTGATTTTCTGTTAGGGTTTTCTCCCTTAGCCTTTCACATTTAGTGTACCCACAAGGCAGCGGGACCAATTTGACCCATAGCTGGGGGAGGGATTGGTGAATAATCGGGACGTATCCACATCCGTGGGCCCAGCACTCAACACCTTTGGGGCTCCCTCCTGCTCCGAGATCCCTAGCTGATCAGCTGGCATGTTGCCATTACCGTGGTGCACCTCTGGGAGGTTACGCTAGAGTCTTGTCGGGGAGAGGCTATAGTCTTGCGCATCACCTCGACCTGTGTGATTGTCACACTGCACCACACTGTCTTTTAGGATATCATCAGCCACAATGAGTATTCTCAAGGTGTTCATTGTTGCCCTTGTGTTGTTTGGTAAGTCATCAAACTCTACTCCCAAGTAACAGAGGAAATGAAAAGACACAATGTAACAAATATGTCAATTCTTTTTCACAGGAACCAGCTGTCTTTCTGCAAAGATAAAGAGACAACTGCCAGCCGATACAGATGCTCAACCAGATGATGATGTTCGGTCACTTCCATTAACAGCGAGGTCACCACCTGGTCCATCTCCAGGACCACCTGGGTTTCCATTCTTTAAGCAAGGGCCACCAGGTCTGCCTGGTCCACCAGGACCAACTGGACCACATGGTCCACCAGGGCAAGATGGTCCACCTGGACCAGAGGGTTCCCAGGGGCTAGATGTGGTTGAAGTCACTGATGTGGTTAAAAAGCTCCTCGGTGGCAAGGCCGCAGGGGTGGATGAGATCCGCCCGGAGTTCCTCAAGGCTCTGGATGTTGTGGGGCTGTCCTAGTTGACACGCCTCTGCAACATCGCGTGGTCAACAGGGAGAGTGCCTCTGGATTGGCAGACCGGGGTGGGAGTCCCTCTTTTTAAAAAGGGGGACCGGAGGGTGTGTTCCAACTACAGAGGGATCACACTCCTCAGCCTCCCTGGTAAGGTCTATTCAGGGATGCTGGAGAGGAGGGTCCGCCGGGAAGTCGAGCCTCAGATTGAGGAGGAGCAGTGTGGTTTTCGTCCCGGCCGTGGAACAGTGGACCAGCTCTACACCCTTAGCAGGGTCCTTGAGGGTATTTGGGAATTCGCCCAACCAGTCTACATGTGTTTTGTGGACTTGGAGAAGGCGTTTGACCGTGTCCCTCGGGGAGTTCTGTGGGGGGTGCTTCGTGGGTATGGGGTACCGAACCCCCTGATACGGGCTGTTCGGTCACTGTACCACCGATGTCAGAGTTTGGTTCGCATTGCCGGCAGTAAGTCGGAATCGTTTCCAGTGGGGGTAGGACTCCGCCAAGGCTGCCCTTTGTCGCCGATTCTGTTCATAACCTTTATGGACAGAATTTCTAGGCGCAGCCGAAGCGTTGATGGGGTCCGTTTTGGGGGCCTCAGTATTGCATCCCTGCTTTTTGCAGATGATGTGGTGCTGTTGGCTCC
Source organism: Hippocampus zosterae (assembly GCF_025434085.1). Classification (NCBI taxonomy): domain Eukaryota; kingdom Metazoa; phylum Chordata; class Actinopteri; order Syngnathiformes; family Syngnathidae; genus Hippocampus; species Hippocampus zosterae. The sequence goes on along the minus strand of NC_067453.1, from coordinate 2,787,463 downwards.
TTCAAACGTGGCTCTCCAGCTCTCACTGGAGCGTTTCACAGCCGAGTGTGAAGCGGTTGGGATGAAAATCAGCACCTCCAAATCTGAAACCATGGTCCTCAGTCGGAAAAGGGTGGAGTGCCCCCTCCGGGTCGGGGAGGAGATCTTGCCCCAAGTGGAGGAGTTCAAGTATCTTGGGGTCTTGTTCACGAGTGGGGGTAGGAGGGAGCGGGAGATCGACAGGCGGATCGGTGCAGCGTCTGCTGCGATGCGGACATTGTATCGGTCTGTCGTGGTGAAGAAGGAGCTGAGCCAAAGGGCGAAGCTCTTAATTTACCGGTCGATCTACGTCCCAACCCTCATCTATGGTCACGAGCTATGGGTCGTGACCGAAAGAACGAGATCCCGGATACAAGCGGCTGAAATGAGTTTTCTCCGCAGGGTGTCCGGGCTCTCCCTTATAGATAAGGTGAGAAGCTCGGTCATCCGGGAGGGGCTCAGTGTCGAGCCGCTTCTCCTCCACATCGAGAGGAGCCAGATGAGGTGGCTTGGGCATCTGATTCGGATGCCTCCTGAGCGCCTCCCTGGTGAGGTGTTCCGGTCATGTCCCACCGGGAGGAGACCCAGAGGAAGACCCAGGACACGCTGGAGAGACTATGTCACCCAGCTTGCCTAGGAACGACTCGGGATCCCCCGGGGAGAGCTGGAAGAAGTAGCTAGGGAGAGGGAAGTCTGGGCTTCCCTGCTAAAGCTGTTGCCCCCGCGACCCGGCCCCGGATAAGCGGTAGATGATGGATGGATATACTGGTAGAAAAACAGCAGATAAAAAATGCTTTTAATTATGATGGCTGGAGTGACTGGTCAGGAGGGCCAGTTCTGTCCTGGGCTGCTCCCTGGACACTCTGGAGGAGGTGGGCAACAGGAGGATGCTCGCTCAACTAAAAGTTATGATGGACAGTCACTCCCAGTCCTTCCAGCCCACTCTGACAGCACTGGGTAGCTCCTTCAGCCAGAGACTGTTACACCCGCGCTGCAAGAAGGAGAGATACCGTCGCTCGTTCCTACCGACTGCTGTCAGGCCGCTGAATAAACATGCATAAAAACTTGTAACCATTGTCAATAGCACAGCCAACTTATGCTGTGTTTTCTATGCTATTGCTATTTATTATTTATTATTTTTGGCAAATATATTACTTACGCTTAATTTATATTGCACTTAAATTGAACTGTGTAAAGTTCTTCTGAAACATTTATTTTGTGCAATGAAACACTTTATCCCCCCTAGCCCCATCTTGCTGCTGTAGACTGCAAATTTCCCCAGTGTGGGACGAATAAAGGTTATCTTATCTTATCTTATCTTATCTTATCTTATCTTAACTCATCATCTGACACTTTTTACCTCTATGACATTCCAAGATAACTCCTACTCCATTTCTCTTCCTATCCACACCATGACAGAACAACTTGAACCCCGATCCTAAGCTTCGAGTTTTGCTACCTTTCGACCTGATCTCCTGGACACACAGGATGTCTATCTTCCTCACAGTCTCGTCACCTTGCATATTGATTCTTACAATCACTCCTTTTCTGTGCCCATCACAAATTCCTCCATAAACTTCACCTGGTCCAGCATTCTTCAGCATGTATCGTCACTAAAACCCCTACTTTCAACACATTGTCTTCTCCAGGGAAACCAAGACAACGAAAGTGTTTCTAAAAAATGATGAGATTTATTTAAAGCAGAAAAAAGAAAAGATAAAAGCATGGAACACTCAAATTTTATCATTTTGGGAGGTGGTGAAGACCAGCGCAATCAGCATTTTGAGCAGCTACACAGAGTACATACGAGTGCAACTTTGCTTCTCCGCAAAATAACTGGTCGCCAGCCAATCGCAGGACACATGGACAAACAACCATCCACGCCCACATTCACACCTTGTTTTACAATTTAGAGTGTTCTATCAGCCTGCCATGCATGTTTTTGGAATGTGAGAGTAAACCTGAGTACCCCGAGAAAGCCCACGCAGGCCCGGGGAGAACATGCAAACTCCACACAAGGAGACTGAAGCCGGAGTTGAAACCGGAACCTCCGCACTGTGAGTCGTGTAATCCACTGGACAACTGAGAGTACAGCGATGAGAAAGTCAAAACATTTATCAGAGCTCTGTATGAACATTATGACTTTGGGATGCACAGAGAGGAACACATCAGAGATCGCAAAATAGTGGGAAACACAGACAGAGATGTCTGGTAAACGCCATCTACAGTCACAGCTCGCACTAGCCCAAACTGTTTAGTCCGTGAGCCAGTCCGAGGAGGTGACGAGAAAAGTGCACTCGCAGGGGGAAGCGCGTGCTGCGATGCAGAGGTCTCACACCCTAAAATTGCATTCGGACGAAAGCAGCAGTGGAAAATTAAAAAGCGAGTGAGTGGGGAGCACACAGAGCCAAAATGTGTAAGATGTAGAAAAATAAAGCACAAAGTCCAAAGTAAATGTCGACCGATTAAATCTAAAAGCAACAACTGCAAAAAGGTGGGTCACTGGGAAAGAATGTGCCACAGTAAGTCCATCAGAAAAGTAACTGACACAGAGACTGTTTCACAGACACCATATTTCGTTGCGGCTCTCAAAGACACAAGCAGGGGTGTGATAAATGGACTGTAGAACTTTTTGTTATTGTATTGTTTTTTTCCTGGTTCTTATTGACAAGCGATTTCCTTTCATACTTTGCTGGTGCGCTTTTGTTTTTGTCAATAGATATTTTTTTTCGGTGTCTTTTTTGGTGTCTATGTGACTGGGATCCAAAACATTACTCGGAACTTGACATTCATAATTCGCCAATCATGACCATTTCAGAAAGTTGGTGAAATAGCAAAATATCAGACAATGAAACTCCCTAATTATGTGTTATATAGAGCTGATAGATGTCGCAGAGGTGTCGGTGTGGTCACATGCGTTGCATCCAGCCTTGTCTCTGAGCTAGTTGTACCCCGTGTTGAACCAAATTATTCTTCACGAAAAAAAATGTATCACGGTAGGTAAAGTGTGTAGACCGCTGACAGCAGTGACGTGCAGGCAGGGGAGGCAAGGGAGGCTGTCCCTCCCCTTTTGTCAGGAGAGTGGAATTATTGCATGTGTTGGCAGAGAAAGATGAAAAGTTAATGAGAGACCTGGTGACATCCACTTATTCTGTTTCATCAAACAAAATACAGGATATTTAAATGAAGCAGTCGATGTGATCATAAATGACATTAAGAAAGAGATTAATGCAGCCCCATTTGTCGCAGTCGAAGCAGATGAGACAACTGATGTCACAAATAAAGCTCAGATAGCTGTCATTTTATTTTACATGACGGCAAGTACGAGTGACTTAGGTGAAGTAGCCTGTCAGATTAAGGAGTCATTTTGGGGATTTGATGATGTGAGTGATGATCGACGTGCTGCTTCTATGGCTGAGTAATTTTGGGGAGTTTTGGAAAAGTACGACTGGTCGCCCAGACATATGATCAAGTGTCTGTGATGGCATCAGATCTTAATGGGGTGCTGGCTCAAATAAAAGAAAGGGTTCCAGAGGCCCCGTTTACCAACTGTTATGCACATTAATTAAACCTTGTGCTCTCACTGTTGCAAAATGCATGCCTGAGTGTCGAACATTTTTTTTTAAACAGTGGAAGGACCCGGGTCATTTTTCAGCAAGTCAACAAAACAAACTCACTTAATGGATGAAGTTATGAAGCTGTGTTTACCTCGAGCAGTACCCACTAGATGGAGCTCAAATTCAAGGCTGGCGCCTCCCTTACCCCAACCATCACTGCATGTCACTGGCTTACAGCAACTGTTGATTCATCTAATTGTTTGCTTGCAACAATTATCTCAATAGATTGTAAGAATTAACTTATTATATTGTGTGACTTTAATTAGAATTGGCTCGATGGAGCGTCTTGTGGGGATAAAATGTCTTTCTCAAATTTGAATCCAGCCAGTTAATTAAGGATCCTAATAGAATTACACCTTCATTTCGACTGGATTCGTGTGTCACATCCTACCAGAATCGTAAATACAGGTGTTTTATCTGAATGCCGTGGGGATCATTCGACAGTTTATTGAAGATTCAGAATTAAATTTCCAAGATCTCCACCTAAATTCATTAGAATTAGGCACAACAAGAAAATGTATAACAATACTTTTATTTCTGATATTCCATCCATCCATCCATCTTCTACCGCTTATCCGGGGCCGGGTCGCGGGGGCAACAGCTTTAGCAGGGAAGCCCAGACTTCCCTCTCCCTAGCTACTTCTTCCAGCTCTCCCCGGGGGATCCCGAGGCGTTCCCAGGCCAGCTGGGTGACATAGTCTCTCCAGCGTGTCCTGGGTCTTCCTCGGGGTCTCCTCCCGGTGGGACATGCCCGGAACACCTCACCAGGGAGGCGTTCAGGAGGCATCCGAATCAGATGCCCAAGCCACCTCATCTGGCTCCTCTCGATGTGGAGGAGAAGCGGCTCGACTCCGAGCCCCTCCCGGATGACCGAGCTTCTCACCTTATCTCTAAGGGAGACCCCGGACACCCTGCGGAGAAAACTCATTTCGGCCGCTTGTATCCGGGATCTCGTTCTTTCGGTCACGACCCATAGCTCGTGACCATAGATGAGGGTTGGAACGTAGATCGACCGGTAAATTGAGAGCTTCGCCCTTTGGCTCAGCTCCTTCTTCACCACGACAGACCGATACAACGTCCGCATCACAGCAGACGCTGCACCGATCCGCCTGTCGATCTCTCGCTCCCTCCTGCCCTCACTCGTGAACAAGACCCCAAGATACTTAAACTCCTCCACTTGGGGCAAGATCTCCCCCCCGACCTGGAGGGGGCACTCCACCCTTTTCCGACTGAGGACCATGGTTTCAGATTTGGAGGTGCTGATTTTCATCCCAACCGCTTCACACTCGGCTGCGAAACGCTCCAGTGAGAGTTGGAGAGCCCTGTTTGAAGGAGCCAACAGCACCACATCATCTGCAAAAAGCAGGGATGCAATACTGAGGCCACCAAAACGGACCCCCTCAACGCTTCGGCTGCGCCTAGAGATTCTGTCCATGAAGGTTATGAACAGAATCGGTGACAAAGGGCAGCCTTGGCGGAGTCCTACCCTCACTGGAAACGATTCCGACTTACTGCCGGCAATGCGGACCAAACTCTGACATCGGTGGTATAGTGACCGAACAGCCCGTATCAGGGGGTTCGGTACTCCATACCCACGAAGCACCCCCCACAGAACTCCCCGAGGGACACGGTCAAACGCCTTCTCCAAGTCCACAAAACACATGTAGACTGGTTGGGCGAATTCCCACATACCCTCGAGAACCCTGCTAAGGGTGTAGAGCTGGTCCACTGTTCCACGGCCGGGACGAAAACCACACTGCTCCTCCTCAATCTGAGGCTCGACTTCCTGACGGACCCTCCTCTCCAGCACCCCTGAATAGACCTTACCAGGGAGGCTGAGGAGTGTGATCCCTCTATAGTTGGAACACACCCTCCGGTCCCCCTTTTTAAAAAGAGGGACTACCACCCCGGTCTGCCAATCCAGAGGCACTCTCCCCGTTGACCACGCGATGTTGCAGAGGCGTGTCAACCAGGACAGCCCCACAACATCCAGAACCTTGAGGAACTCCGGGCGGATCTCATCCACCCCTGGGGCCTTGCCACCGAGGAGCTTTTTAACCACATCGGTGACTTCAACCACAGAGATAGGAGAGCCCACCTCAGAGTCCCCAGGCTCTGCTTCCTCCAAGGAAGGCATGTTGGTGGAGTTGAGGAGGTCTTCGAAGTACTCTGCCCACCGGTTCACAACGTCCCGAGTCGAAGTCAGCAGCGTCCCATCCCCACTGTACACAGTGTTCGTGGTGCACTGCTTCCCCTTCCTGAGACGTCGGATGGTGGACCAGAATTTCCTCGAAGCCGTCCGGAAGTCGGCTTCCATGGCCTCACCGAACTCTTCCCATGCTCGGGTTTTTGCCTCGGCGACCACCGAAGCTGCGTTCCGCTTGGCCAGTCGGTACCCGTCAGCTGCCTCTGGGGTCCCACAGGCCATAAAGGCTCGATAGGACTCCTTCTTCAGCTTGACGGCATCCCTTACTGCTGGTGTCCACCAGTGAGTACGAGGGTTGCCGCCACGACAGGCACCAACCACCTTACGGCCACAACTCAGATTGGCCGCCTCAACAATAGAGGCACGGAACATGGTCCACTCGGACTCAATGTCCCCCGTCTCCCCCGGAACATGGGAAAAGCTCTGTCGGAGGTGGGAGTTGAAACTCCTTCTGACAGGGGATTCCGCCAGACGCTCCCAACAAACCCTCACAATACGTTTGGGTCTGCCAGGACGGACCGGCATCTTCCCCCACCATCGGAGCCTACTCACCACCAGGTGATGATCAGTTGACAGCTCCGCCCCTCTCTTCACCCGAGTGTCCAGAACATGCGGCCGCAAATCCGATGACACGACCACAAGGTCGATCATCGAACTACGGCCTAGGGTGTCCTGGTGCCAAGTGCACACGTGGACACCCTTATGCTTGAACAAGGTGTTCGTTATGGACAGTCCGTGACGAGCACAGAAGTCCAATAACAAAACACCACTCGAGTTCTGATCGGGGGGGCCGTTCCTCCCAATCACGCCCCTCCAGGTCTCACTGTCATTGCCCACGTGAGCATTGAAGTCCCCCAGTAGAACAAGGGAGTCCCCAGCAGGAGTACTCTCCAGCACACCCTCCAAGGACTCCAAAAAGGGTGGGTATGCTGAGCTGCTGTTTGGTGCATATGCACAAACAACAGTCAGGACCCGTCCCCCCACCCGCAGGCGGATGGATGCAACCCTCTCGTCCACCGGTGTGAACCCCAATGTACAGGTACTGAGCCGGGGGGCAATAAGTATGCCCACACCTGCTCTGCGCCTCTCACCGTGAGCAACTCCAGAGTGAAAGAGAGTCCAACCCCTCTCGAGAGGACTGGTACCAGAACCTAGGCTGTGTGTGGAGGCAAGTCCGACTATATCCAGTCGGAACTTCTCTGCCTCACAGACCAATTCGGGCTCCTTCCCCGCCAGAGAGGTGACATTCCATGTCCCAAGAGCTAGCTTCTGCAGCCGAGGATCGGACCGCCAGGGTCCCCGCCTTTGGCTGCCGCCCAGCTCGCATTGCACCCGACCCCTTTGACCCCTCCCACGGGTGGTGAGACCATGAGAAGGGGGACCCACGTTGCCTCTTCGGGCTGAGCCCGGCCGGGCCCCATGGGTGTAGGCCCGGCCACCAGGCGCTCGCCAACGAGCCCCACCTCCAGGCCTGGCTCCAGAGGGGGGCCCCGGTGACCCGCGTCCGGGCAAGGGAAACTGGATACCATCGATTTTATCTGTCATTAAGGGGCTTTGTGAGCCATGCTTTGTCTGGTCCCTCACCTAGGACCTGTTTGCCATGGGTGACCCTGCCAGGGGCATAAAGCCCCAGACAACTTAGCTCCTAGGATCATTGGGACACACAAACCCCTCCACCACGGTAAGGTGACGGCATACGGAGAGGTATTTCTGATATTCTGAATTTAAATTGGGAAATATTTAGTTTGATTCCAAAGGTTCAAAATAAATATGGATTTAGTTTTCTGTGCTTTATCAATACCCTTCTTCAAGTTCACCCTACTCCTGGCTGCTTTTTGTGTCACCTTGCAACGTGACACAAGTAAATTAATAAACAGAAAATCACTTTCAACAAATTGGCACAGAAGTCCTGTTAAGTGAAACAAACAGTGCAATCACAAGACAACATAAACAATGAAACCATGGAATTTGAACATGAGCATCTCGAAAATTCAAACACTTGGAACTCTCAGAGTGAGCAAGGCGATTAATCTGACAGGTGACTGCCAGCGTTAAGTCCTATTAAAGTCCATTGCGCGTGGCACGAGCGGCGCTGTGGGGGGAGCTTCCCCAATCTCAGCTTTACTGGATAATGATTGACAATGGGGCCTCTCTGGTGCACTGTTGCAGGATGACTGGGACCACACTGTGAACATCTCATTGTTCACGAGACTTCACCATTTGTAGTTTGCATCAGATCCACTGTCGCTCAAAAAACAAGACTCCTCTGTGAGCATCTCATCTTCTCTGCATGGTGATGACGGTAGGGTTGCGAGCTTTCAGATCTGGAAATAAGGAACACTCCCCATGACGTCACGGCAAAACCACGCGAGAGAAAGAAATTTGAGGTTATAGCTCCCCAAATCCCTGAAATGCATAGAATTTGACAGAACAAAATGCTGGGCCCTGGGGTGACTTTGTGGTCAGTGAGGAAGGAGAAATCAAATATGAATTTAGATGACAATGTTGAAAATTGAAAGCGCTTGAATAGCAATGAACAATGTTACAGTATTTATTTATTTATTTATTTTATAGACTGAAGTAGAATCTGAGCATCGTCTTTTGGCTATTAGAATGTGCTGTAACTTTTTAAAAGCCTACCTGGGGACCATTTTACTGAAAAAGGACAAAAGTGCTATAAATGGGTATACCTTTAAGAGGAAGAAAAGAACTGAAACACTTGTAAACTTGTGTGTCTGTACTGTACATGTTCTAGGCTGAATAGACGGAGCTCGGCTAAACTTGAGCATCCTGTATTACATGAACATACTGTAGAATGTTGTAGCAAAGCCTGTCTGGTGACACCTTCACTACAGTAAACATATCTATAGTAATGATAACTAGTGCATTGCTAGGAAATAATCATGGCAGGCAGGGTAATGGGTCTGGGCTGCCTGCATGCACACAGAAAGACAGGATTTGGCACTGAGAAGAGAAGAACGTACCACACGTACGCTACACTTGCAGGTCCGCAGGGGGTCCTGTGTAGCTCCCGCAAATACCGTGTTGTTGTCTTTAATATTTCCTGTCTTTTACTTTGTTCATTATTGTTAAATTCTGTGTTCACCTTTGTGTGTGACAACCGCATGGGACAATTAGGAAAATACACGGGGCAGGTGGTAACTTGAGTCAAATAGGGTGTAGCAGGCTTTATCGGGTTCATCACTGGACCACTCTTGAAGATGTGTGTTGACCTGATGAGGGTAGTTTTTCTTTTTAGCCTTCACAACAAGGTATAAGAGGGGAAAAAGGGGCAAATGATCAATTATGCAGACAAATCAGTGCATGATTCAATGTGAGAAGGTCGAATTCACCATCTTGAAGTCCCGAGCAATGTCTTCCATTTACCGGTACTTGTACTGAGGAAACTGTTTGGCTCCAAAACATTCATAACTGATCAAATTATTGACAGATTTTGACACAAATCGATTTGTGAAAAACATCAGACATGCAGTTATCATCCCAGATCCCAAGGTAAGCATGTAAAGGGGGCATATTAAATATTAATTCAAATGCTCTCCAAGAAACACCACAAACAAATAATGAATTTGAATTAATATAATTGTTATTTTATGTTTCTCTCTATCACAGTGTGGAATCACTCGACACATAAAAGCTTTGAAAACAAATCTTGAAAAGTAAAATTTTGACCATAATTGAGAAACATTTTAATGAAGGTCAAAACTGATATTGAAGCAAATCTATTGTGGCTTCATATTTGGAAATCGGACTCCAGTGAAGTAGGGCCTCACCAGTCATGAACCGCACCGCAATTCGCCGGATGGTGCCGATCCTGCTCTGATGTTTTCAATGTTGCCTTGCAGCTGCAAATGAAAGCGGCAGCTTGTCCTGTACGCCCTTTGGGAAGGTCATGCCATCATTAGGTGAGGCATTTAATTTATTTTCCTTTTGTTCTTGTGCAGGTTCAAATGCTGGTTTCTTTTAGGCTGGTCTTGCCATGCGACATTTCTTCTTCATACTTCCATAATTAATCAACTACCAGAGTTGAGATTTGTCCCTCATACTTAGACAATAATATTTGAACAAACTTCTGGCCTCTTAATTAAACATCTTAGAGTTATTCGTTAATTTATTGTCTATATTGCTGGCATTGGGCCAACTGGTCCCTGGCCTACTCACTCTATACATCAGTTGGCATAAGGGCAAATATGCACCTTGATAAGTTCTCAATGTCATGAGCAAACAGTGGCTCATCAGCCTGTCTCTACCTTTGAGATGGCTCTTAGCGTGGAACATTGGGCTGTCCAAAACACCACTATTGGGGATTAACTAAAGATGTTTCTTTTGTCTGTTTCTTTTGTCTGTTTCATATGGGCTAAGCAGGAACAAGCAGGACAAAGCTTCCTATGTAAGGCACATGGCCAGCTGTCGTGTCTTATTCCTCTCAGTTCAAATTGGCATGGAAGGCCTTGTAGTCTGTTTTAGCAGAATATTCTGGCATCTTGACATTGGAGGGTGCCATCACAATTGCACTACCCACATAATTCAATGAGCAAAACAAGCATTGATCGCCAGCTTCCTCACAGTCCGCTTCAGGTGGGTTGCTCTGAAACACATTTGGGGTTCATATCACAGCCCCTCGCACCACCGGAAGTACTGTCGACCACTTTGACACATGGGTAACCGTCATCACTTAATTTTCACATTGTCATACCGCCGGCTTCTTCTGAAACCAGTGTAGCATTGCAGAGTTAATCAGTCCAAGTGGCGAGCAAGAAACACACTCAACAAAAATTACTGTCGAGCGCAAATGTGTCAAGACAACAGCAGTGTGAACCAAATGCAGAACTTTGAATCAGTCTACTCTCTCCTCACCCATGCCTTCCAACATTCTCAATTCTGTTGCCTTAACAGCCCCTCCAGACGATAGGAATGATCACATCATTTACTGTTCTTGAAAACAAAAGTCATTAAATTCAATGATCTTGGAGATCAGGGATGCCCAACCTTTTTCGACCAAAGATCTACCTTTTGATCAACCAACCTCCCGCGAGCAATTGAACCGTTACCACACACTCATACACATGCACTTACACATGCATGCCCTGATGAGCAATAGCCATAATAGCCCCTAAGATGAACGAAATAGAAAAAAAAAGTTGATGCAAAAGTTTGTAAGTTTGTGAAAAGCAAATCAGAATCCTACCTTAGTAGTGACCTGACGCGCAGGCACAGGACACACTAAGCGTATTAACGATCGTAGCTCATGTGTGCGAGCTGCAATTCCAGACTGCTGACCGCTAACCACTTCCAGTGATGCAGGTCATGCGCCACCATAGGTTAAAGTTGACCTGCTTTTTAATTTTATTTTATTGTTGAAATACTTTTTGTGAAAGTGAGACTGAAAAGATGCTAAGGGTGCAGTGTGTACTAACACAAAAATATATCATATTAATAACAATGATACAGACAGACAATGTTTTGGGTGGTTGTTTTTTTTTCCATCTATGCCGCTCGCAACTTGAGACCAGTCTCCAAGCTCTCAGTCAATCGCAATCAACATAAATGGCAACCCTGTTGTAGATTACCAAACAGCCCAAATACTTATTCATAGTACAACAGAATTCCTTGTCTTATAATATTCAAAATTTTTTCAATATGATTTGGAGAACCTCCTTTCTGATACAGTTTCTGACACTGATTTTGGTTTTCCTGGTCACTTCTCCAGTCGTTTCTCAAGGCCTTGTCAGTTTTTGTCATGTTTCTCTGTTGATGATCACTTAGTGTCCACCCCAGAAGCCTACTCGAGAGACAATTACATGGGCGCCTGATTGGCCATTTTACGTGATGGCCAATGTCGGCTACCCCAGTGGTGGCTGCCCTCTGAATTTGCTCTGGTGAAACAGGCCCTGCGGTCGCCTTTCAAACCTGTTCCGTTGGAGGACGTCTTGGGGCTGCCCCCTGAACCTGCTCTTGCGGTGCAAGCCCTGAATCCACTTTCCAACCCTGCTCTGGAGGCACAAATCCTGGTTGTTGGTCTTAACTACTGCATTGCTTTCAGACTCTTGGGATCATTTACACAATTGTCATTTTATCAGTTCTGACAACGTAACATCTTTCAATTCTCATTGACTCTATATTGAAGGAAAATGATGTTTGCTGATCTCGATTAAACGGACAGTGTGTCTGCAACTTAAGGAAATACATACAAGTGAATAGCTGTGTTCTCATTCCAGCTGTATATCGTAAAGAAGTGACATCTTAATTTTGTGAAATTGGATAATTTTGACCACAACATATAATTATTTCAGGTAGTAAGCCAAGGTATCATAATTGGTAGTGACTGACGAAGAGGAGACAAACCTGTTTGTCCACTTTGCAAAGCCATAATAGCCTTCATCAGGTACACCACCCAGCTCGTGCTGGATAATTAAAAAACAATAATGAAAAAAAATTGCTTTTTGAAGACATTTTAGGACTCCACGTACCTGCATATAAGATTCCACTGGCAGTGACCTTTAATGTGCTGAATTCACTTGAAAGTGACACAATTAACTGATCAATTACAACTTGGCAAATGAAGAAGAAATACCGCTTGGCAATAGAAACCACCGACTGTAATTGTGCGACAACAAAATAAAATCAATGAAATGACCCAGCCTAATTAACAAGGCCCCTCCTTCATGGCAGCCGGAAAAATGATTTAAGCCCTCTGTTAACAACTGTGAGGCGACAGAAGAGATACGGTAGCAGGACTGACAACGACACAAGGCCTGAGAGGGTCTCCAAGAGCAAACTTGAGTGTGCATGGTGAGTACTATCGCCATCTTGAAGTATGTAATGTTGGACATGTTTGGTGTTGCGCTTTGTACAATTAAGGGGAAAATATGAATTTTGACTCATTTTACATTGGACCACACACTTCCAAACCAGATGTCTGACAAAAATGCCATATTAAATCTGGACAAAACATGCAAAAAAAGTGCTCTCAACATATTTCATTTTTCATAATACATTTTTACTGTAGTGGTAAAAGAATCAATATTGTATGTGTGTAGTGTGGAGCAGGTGGAGTTTGCAGTGTGTCCACTAAAAAAGGAAAAGACTCCATCCATCCGCTTATCCCCACGAGGATCGCGGGCGTGCTGTCCTCAGACAGTAGGCGAGGTCCACGCTGAATTTCGTTGCCAGCCCCTTGCAGAGGTAAACACTCAACAAATTTAAATACTGAAGGCTTGAAACAATTTTTAGAAGAAAATCTTCCAATTGCTGCAACTCAAAAATGTTAACTTCAAGTCATATTTGTTAAATAAAAGCAAACCTGTTGTGTTTGGATGTCGTTATTCCAAATAATAATTAAGTTGGATTAATTGCATCATTTTAAGAATGCTTTCGGTTTAACATGAAAGTGTTTCCTTTATGTAAACCGTATTTGGAGATTAACTCATACCAGCCATTTCTGGACCAAGTCTGAAAAGACGTTTAAAAACGTCTTTGGGAGTGAATGAGTTAAAACAAATTGTAGTTTTGAATTTGTATTAAAGATTTCAAATTGCCATAATGAAAACATTTAAAACATAGTGCCGAAATAAAAGATATCCTTTATCCTTTATTCGTCCCACACTGGGGAAATTTACAGCCTGCAGCAGCAAGAATGTATGTAGAAAGAAGAAAGGAGAAAGAGAAAAAAAAACAACATCTTTCAATTAAATACAATATGAACACAAATGGATAAATCGCAGTACTATTTACAATTTTCCTTCACATCATTTAATTATTATTATTATTATGATTTTTATTTTTTATTCATCAGCCTGACAGCAGTCGGTAGGAACGAGCGTCGGTATCTCTCCTTCTTGCAGCGCGGGTGTAACAGTCTCTGGCTGAAGGAGCTACCAAGTGCTGTCAGGGCGGACTGGAGGGGGTGGGAGGGACTGGCCATCATAGCTTTTAGCTTAATTAGCTGACTAGAATTACGAAGACAGTGGAAGAAAAACATTTTTTTAACTGTATTAAAGTAAAAAAAAAACACACACACACACACATGAATTTTAAGTGTCGAATTATATTTGAATTATATTATATTGTGTACTGATGAGTCCACTCTTCACAGCAAAACAGAGTGTTCAATAAAACTTTTGGAATCTAAAAAACAAGAAAACACATTTGTGGCGTTGAATTTTTTTTTTTTGTGTGTCATTTAGGTGCCACGCACAGCACTTGTTTTTCAACATCAATTATTTTAATTATTTCAAAGGACATTTCAAAATGCTGTCACAGGAAGGAACCACGGTTCCGATGTTAGAGTCACAGAAGCGAAAATATGACCATCAAAGTTCTTCTTGATGAATTTGCCCTTCAGTGTGAGTGTGAGCTATTTTTCGACAGATTTTGTGAGAAGAGGGTAAATTTCGAAAGCTTTTGGTGTGATCTCCCGCTGAAGAGATGGAAGCAAGGAAGGTAGAATCAACCTGAATTTTGGTCACTGATTCAACCAAAATTTGCACCGCAGGCTCTGTGTGGCCATAGACTTTGAAGTGCATGTTTGATGTTGGTACCATGTTGGTCAAAAAAAAAAAAATCTGTCCAATGACAACATTCAGATAAGCAGGGAGTTATGACTCTTCTTCCCAGTCGCAGTCCTGGTGCCTCGTGGCAAGGCATGGAACCTGGGCCTCAACAATCTGACAGTGTTCAAAGAGCCAACTCTCCCATCATGTTCACCCGATAGACTTTCATTTACCCTCCCTTTTCACTCTCTTTTAGGGCATCATCAGTCACAATGAGCATTCTCAAGGTGTTCACTGTTGCCCTTGTGGTGTTAGGTAAGTCATCAAATGCTCAACTAGCAAGTAACAAAGACTAAGTGAAATGTCACCATGTAACAAAGATGTCAACTCTTTTTCACAGGGACGAGCTGTCTTTCTGTTCAGGTAAAGAGACAGGTGCCATCAAGAGCATATTTTACTCCAGATGAGCAGCGTCCGCCCGGACACCCACCGAGTGAGCCAGGGCACCCACCAGGTTCACCTGGGAAACCACCAGGTCCACCTGGGAAACCACCTGGTCCACCCGGACACCCACCAGGTCCACCTGGGAAACCACCTGGGAAACCACCTGCTCCACCAACACACCCACCAGGTCCACCCGGACACCCACCAGGTCCACCTGGGAAACCACCTGGTCCACCCGGACATCCACCAGGTCCTCCTGGGCAACCACCCGGTCCACCCAGACACCCACCTGGTCCACCCAGACACCCACCAGGTCCACCTGGGAAACCACCAGGTCCACCCGGACACCCCCCAGGTCCACCTAAACACCCACCTGGTCCACCTAAACACCCACCAGGTCCACCTGGGAAACCACCTGGTCCACCCGGACACCCACCTGGTCCACCCAGACACCCACCAGGTCCACCTGGGAAACCACCTGGTCCACCCGGACACCCACCTGGTCCATCCAGACACCCACCAGGTCCACCTGGGAAACCACCTGGCCCCCCCGGACACCCACCTGGTCCACCCAGACACCCACCAGGTCCACCTGGGAAACCACCAGGTCCACCCGGACACCCACCAGGTCCACCCAGACACCCACCAGGTCCACCTGGGAAACCACCAGGTCCACCCGGACACCCACCAGGTCCACCTGGGAAACCATTTTGGAAACCACATGGTCCACCCGGACACCCACCAGGTCCACCCAGATACCCACCTGGTCCACCCAGACACCCACCAGGTCCACCCAGATACCCACCTGGTCCACCCAGACACCCACCAGGTCCACCTGGGAAACCACCTGGGAAAGCACCTGGTCCATCCAGACACCCACCTGGTCCACCCGGGCACCCACCAGGTCCACCCAGACACCCACCAGGTCCACCTGGGAAACCACCAGGTCCACCCGGACACCCACCAGGTCCTCCTGGGAAACCACCCGGTCCACCCAGACACCCACCTGGTCCACCCGGACACCCACCAGGTCCACCAAGACACCCACCAGGTCCACCTGGGAAACCACCAGGTCCACCCGGACACCCCCCAGGTCCACCCGGACCCCCACCTGGTCCACCCAGACACCCACCAGGTCCACCTGGGAAACATCCTGGTCCACCCAGACACCCACCAGGTCCACCTGGGAAACCACCAGGTCCACTCGGGCACCCACCAGGTCCACCCAGACACCCACCAGGTCCACCTGGGAAACCACCAGGTCCACTCGGACACCCACCAGGTCCACCTGGGAAACCACATGGTCCACCCGGACACCCACCAGGTCCACCCAGACACCCACCAGGTCCACCTGGGAAACCACCAGGTCCACCCGGACACCCACCAGGTCCACCTGGGAAACCACATGGTCCACCCGGACACCCACCAGGTCCACCCAGATACCCACCTGGTCCACCCGGACATCCACCAGGTCCACCTGGGAAACCACCTGGTCCACCACATGGAATCACTGGAAGAGTTTGATTTATCCAACTGAGTGTAAACATCTCCAACATAATTGGAAATACATAAATAATTGGTGGTTATGTTCACATTCATTTTAAGGGCTGAAACATTGAAGGAATAATTGTTCGTAAAACATTTATTATAATGTTTTATTTGACATTTAATGATTGTTGTGTTGAGTTTGTTGGGTTTTGTGTGAAGTAGAGTTGGTAGAGTGGCTCCCAGCTTGTCACCGAAGATAAGAAGACCCAAAAGAGATGTGCTTAGACTGACTGTGCTGAAATCTCTGACCTCGTTGGAACTTTCCACAGACATTGTGTGTGTACTTTCCTTTGACATATATGATACCAAAATGAATAAAAGAGGGTTTAGGAGAGGCATCGTGTTATAGCTGTGGGAATTGTATGTGTGCTGTCCTCTTCTATTCTCCTTGCAAGCAAAAACAACATACAGACGTCTTCTCTCATCTTTTTTCAAGTACATAAATGCTATTTGAGCAATGAACCTGACAAACATTATTTCTTTTTTGAATGTTTCTCCAGAGCAGAAAATAATTTGAATTTCTTTCACGTAATTCCATTCATTTTGCTCTTCACTTTATGTTTGAGGAATCTATGAGCAAAATTGTATCATGTTTAAAATTTCATTTAATCTGGGCACATTTAAACATTTTGGTGCGTATCCAGCACCCCCAAATGCCTGTGCACAAAGGCGCCAGCCACCTGGAAGGAGGGCTGTTAAAGTCCACAATTAGCATGTCAATGCAGGTGGGCGATCACGGAGAAGAGGGTGGAACTCGGTCACAAAAGGGAAATGAATAATTTGGGAACAGCAGTTGAACAACAAAAGACAAGTTGAGAACACCCGTCCCGCCCAGGCGACATTGGCCATCTGCAAAGTCTGCAACATGTTAATTCAATGGAGACCAGACAGAAAAGGCGCCAACGTACTGGTGATTCAATGTTTACAAACAGGTAACCAATCACTACCGAGGGGCCGGACTGGGGGCGCGGGACGCAAATATCGGGGGCAGTGTTTTCCTTGCATGTTACAATAAAAGTCTGAATTGGCAAGAAGGAAGCTAGAGTGTGTGATCATCGGAGTAACTTGTCACGTTGCATGGTGGTGGTGGACCCCAAAAAGCAGGCAGGAGAGAGGAGCAGGGTGTATTTGAAGATGTGTATTGATAAAACACAGAAAACTAAATCCTAAGCAAACAAACTCCAAAGTAGCAAACAAAAATCATGACTGAAGATAAAACATAACAACCAAAACATGACTCAGACATGACAGTAGCAAAAGCAACAATGACCCGACACTGAGTGTGCGGGCAGGAGTCCTTTTATAGGCCTGATTAACTATGACCAACAGGTGTGCAGCTGCCAGGGGAGCTCGACAGTGACGTAACTAAACCGTCATTCGCTCTCAGATATCCGCTCCCGCCGATATTGAAGACAATTTTCCTGTGTGCCGAGTCATTTCTTTAACTTTGTCAGAGAAAATCTCTGACACTTTATAAAAGTTCCTTCAAAGACATTTACCGTATTTTCACGAGCATTCGGCGTACCGTATCGTTGGGTGCAGTCTTATTAAAGGGTGCTATTTCTGTATTTGACACATAGACAAAACGCACTGTAATATTGGGCACAGTTTTACAGTGGTAAAACATATGCCAGTTTAAACATGCGGCATGAATGCGCGCACGCTAAAACCATGTTAGCTTGAAGCATACGGTAGCATGCCAAGACATACGGATACACGCTAAAAACACATTTTTAAAAAGGCAACAGAAGCAAAACTGAGTTCGGTTGTATTTTAATTAGCCATCGTACAATGTACTCAAGTTTTTCGATCAATCATCACCCAGAAATGCATCAAAGTCCTCATCTTCTGTATCAAAATTGAACAATTGTGTAAGTACCGGTAATCCATCAAAAACGCCGGGCTCCCTCTCATTGTCAGTGTCACTCTCATTGCCATGTGGCTCCACAGAAATGATGCCAGCTTTGCCAAAAGCTCGAACAACAGTGCAGGCAGACACGTTCGTCCAAGCAGCCACAATCCATTCGCAAGTTGTGGCGTAACTCGCCCGGTGCTGCCTCTCACTCTTTGTAAAGTTGTTTTTGTCATGGATCATCCATTGTCCCCATGCCGCTCGCAACTTTACTTTGAACGCCCGGTTGATCCCGATGTCCAGCGGTTGGAGTTCTTTAGTCAAGCCTCCGGGAATAACGGCAAGCTCAGAGTTCATTTGCTTGACTTGGTTTTTCACCGCTGCTGTGAGATGGGCACGCATGCCAAAAGCATAACCGATGGCTTGAATTTTGAACTGAGCTTCGTAGGCGTGTCTCTTTGTAGAATTTATTTTCGGGGGTTCTTAGAAACCAAAACCAAAGTTGTTTCGCAACAATGCACATTGCCACACTCTATACAGGTGTGAGTACCTGCTTGGGGCGTCCCTTTAGCGTCCACTTACACGCCCACCCTTCACCCATTGGCGGACTGCTCCCCAGCATGCCTGTCCTCTCTCACGTCTGCCTTCTCTCTCTCTCTATCTCTCTCTCTCCATATATGTATATATACACGCCCACCCTTCACTGGTTGGCCGACTTCTTTGCCGCATGCCTGTACACACTCACTTCTGCCTTTTCTCTATATAAACAGTGTGTCGGCTATCAGTCAGGTTTTGGAACTCGGCGCATACACTAGACGCTCCTCATTATAGGGCGTCCTGTCCATTTTGGAGAAAATTTAAGACTTTTAATGGCGCCTTATAGTCGTGAAAATACGGTAATCGTTTTCATCTTTCCCCTCCGTGAGCCGTCACCTTACCGTGGTGGAGGGGTTTGTGTGTCCCAATGATCCTACAAGCTAAGTTGTCTGGGGCTTTATGCCCCTGGCAGGGTCACCCATGGCAACAGGTCCTAGGTGAGGGACCAGACAAAGCACGACTCATAAAACCCCTTATGATAAATAAAATCAACGTCACTCAGTTTCCCTTGCCTGGACGCGGGTCACCGGGTCCCCCCTCTGGAGCCAGGCCTGGAGGTGGGGCTCGTTGGCGAGCGCCTGGTGTCCGGGCCTACACCCATGGGGCCCGGCCGGGCTCAGCCCGAAGAGGCAACGTGGGTCCCCCTTCTCTGGTCTCACAACTCGTGGGAGGGGTCTAAGGGGTCGGGTGCAATGCGAGCTGGTCGGCAGCCAAAAGCGGGGACCCTGGCGGTCCGATCCTCGGCTGCAGAATCACCACCTGATGGTGAGTAGGCTCCGATGGTGGGGGAAGATGCCGGTCCGTCCTGTCAGACCCAAACGTATTGTGAGGGTTTGTTGGGAGCATCTGGCGGAATCCCCTGTCAGAAGGAGTTTCAACTCCCACCTCCGACAGAGCTTTTCCCATGTTCCGGGGGAGGCGGGGGACATTGAGTCCGAGTGGACCATGTTCCGTGCCTCTACTGTTGCGGCCAATCTGAGTTGTGGCCGTAAGGTGGTTGGTGCCTGTCGTGGCGGCAACGCCCGTACCCGCTGGTGGACACCAGCAGTAAAGGGATGCCGTCAAGCTGAAGAAGGAGTCCTATCGAGCCTTTATGGCCTGTGGGACCCCAGAGGCAGCTGACGGGTATCGACTGGCGAAGCGGAACACAGCTTCGGTGGCCGCCGAGGCAAAAACCCGAGCGTGGGAAGAGTTCGGTGAGGCCATGGAAGCCGACATCCGGACGGCTTTGAGGAAATTCTGGTCCACCATCCGACGTCTCAGGAGGGGAAAGCAGTGCACCACTAACACTGTGTACAGTGGGGATGGGGCGCTGCTGACTTCGACTCGGGACGTTGTAAACCGGTGGGCAGAGTACTTCGAAGACCTCCTCAACGACACCATCACTTCTTCCTTGGGGGAAGCAGTGTTTCGGAACCCTGAGGTGGGCTCTCCTACCTCTGTGGTTCAAGTCACCGATGTGGTTAAAAAGCTCCTCTGTGGCAAGACCCCAGGGGTGGATGAGATCCACCCGGAGTTCCTCAAGGCTCTGAATGTTGTGGGGCTGTCCTGGTTGACACGCCTCTGCAACATCGCGTGGTCAACGGGGAGAGTGCCTCTGGATTGGCAGACCGGGGTGGTAGTCCCTCTTTTTAAAAAGGGGAGCCGGAGGGTGTGTTCCAACTACAGAGGGATCACACTCCTAAGCCTCCCTGGTAAGGTCTATTCAGGGGTGCTGGAGAGAAGGGTCCGTCAGGAAGTCGAGCCTTAGATTGAGGAGGAGCAGTATGGTTTTCGTCCCGGCCATGGAACAGTGGACCAGCTCTACACCCTTAGCAGGGTCCTCGAGGGTATTTGGGAATTCGCCAACCAGTGTACATGTGTTTTGTGGACTTGGAGAAGGCGTTTGAGCGTTTGACCGTGTGCCTCGGGGAGTTTTGTGGGGGGTGCTTCGTGGGTATGGTGTACAGAACCCCCTGATACGGGCTGTTCGGTCACTATACCACCGATGTCAGAGTTATGTTCGCATTGCCGGCACTAAGTCGGAATCGTTTCCAGTGAGGGTAGGACTCCGCCAAGGATGCCCTTTGCCGCCAATTCTGTTCATAACCTTTATGGACAGTATTTCTAGGCGCAGCCGAAACGATGAGGGGGTCCATTTTGGTGGACTCAGTATTGCATCCCTGCTTTTTGCAGATGATGTGGTGCTGTTGGCTCCTTCAAACAGGGCTCTCGAACTCTCACTGAAGCGTTTCGTAGTCGAGTGTGAAGCCATTGGAATTAAAATCAGCACCTCCAAATCTGAAACCATGGTCCTCAGTCGGAAAAGGGTGCAGTGCCCCCTACGGGTCGGGGAGGAGATCTTGCCCCAAGTGGAGGAGTTCAAGTATCTTGGGGTCTTGTTCACGAGTGGGGGCAGGAGGAAGCGGGAGATCGACAGGCGTATCGATGCAGCATCTGCTGTGATGCAGACGTTGTATCGGTCTGTCGTGGTGAAGAAGGAGCTGTGCCAAAGGGCGAAGCTCTCAATTTACCGGTCGATCTACGTACCCTCATCTATGGTCACGAGCTATGTGTCGTGACCGAAAGAACAAGATCCCGGATACAAGCGGCCGAAATGAGTTTTCTCCGCAGGGTGTCCGGGCTTCTCCCTTAGTGATTAGGTGAGAAGCTCGGTCATCCGGGAGGGGCTTAGAGTCGAGCCGCTTCTCCTCCACATCGAGAGGAGCCAGATGAGCTGGCTTGGGCATCTGATTCGAATGCCTCCTGAGCGCCTCTCTGGTGAGGTGTTCCGGGCATGTTCCACCGGGAGGAGACCCTGAGGAAGACCCAGGACACGCTGGAGAGACTATGTCAACCAGCTGGCCTGGGAATGTCTCGGGATCCCCCGGGGAGAGCTGGAAGAAGTAGCTAGGGAGAGGGAAGTCTGGGCTTCCCTGCTAAAACTGTTGCCCCCGCGACCCGGCCCCGGATAAGCGGTAGAAGATAATAATAATAATATTACATTTTATTTATAAGCACCCAAGAACACTTTACAATAACAAAAAACAGAACCTCAAGGTTCTGGATGTTGTGGGGCTGTCCTGGTTGACACGCCTCTGCAACATCGCGTGGTCAACGGGGAGAGTGCCTCTGGATTGGCAGACCGGGGTGGTAGTCCCTCTTTTTAAAAAAGGGGGACCGGAGGGTGTGTTCCAACTACAGAGGGATCACACTCCTCAGCCTCCCTGGTAAGGTCTATTCAGGGATGCTGGAGAGGAGGGTCCGCCGGGAAGTCGAGCCTCAGATTGAGGAGGAGCAGTGTGGTTTTCGTCCCGGCCGTGGAACAGTGGACCAGCTCTACACCCTTAGCAGGGTTCTCGAGGGTATGTGGGAATTCGCCCAACCAGTCTACATGTGTTTTGTGGACTTGGAGAAGGCATTTGACCGTGTCCCTCGGGGAGTTCTGTGGGGGGTGCTTCGTGGGTATGGAGTACCGAACCCCCTGATACGGGCTGTTCGGTCACTATACCACCGATGTCAGAGTTTGGTCCGCATTGCCGGCAGTAAGTCGGAATCGTTTCCAGTGAGGGTAGGACTCCGCCAAGGCTGCCCTTTGTCACCGATTCTGTTCATAACCTTCATGGACAGAATCTCTAGGCGCAGCCGAAGTGTTGAGGGGGTCCGTTTTGGTGGCCTCAGTATTGCATCCCTGCTTTTTGCAGCTGTTGGCTCCTTCAAACAGGGCTCTCCAACTCTCACTGGAGCGTTTCGCAGCCGAGTGTGAAGCGGTTGGGATGAAAATCAGCACCTCCAAATCTGAAACTATAGTCCTCAGTCGGAAAAGGGTGCAGTGCCCCCTACGGGTCGGGGGGGAGATCTTGCCCCAAGTGGAGGAGTTCAAGTATCTTGGGGTCTTGTTCACGAGTGAGGGCAGTAGGGAGCGCGAGATCGACAGGCGGATCGGTGCAGCGTCTGCTGTGATGCAGACGTTGTATCGGTCTGTCGTGGTGAAGAAGGAGCTGTGCCAAAGGGCGAAGCTCTCAATTTACCGGTCGATCTACGTCCCAACCCTCACCTATGGTCACGAGCTATGTGTCGTGACCGAAAGAACAAGATCCCGGATACAAGCGGCCGAAATGAGTTTTCTCCGCAGGGTGTCCGGGCTTCTCCCTTAGTGATAAGGTGAGAAGCTCGGTCATCCGGGAGGGGCTCAGAGTCGAGCCACTTCTCCTCCACATCGAGAGGAGCCAGATGAGCTGGCTTGGGCATCTGATTCGAATGCCTCCTGAGCGCCTCTCTGGTGAGGTGTTCCGGGCATGTTCCACCGGGAGGAGACCCTGAGGAAGACCCAGGACACGCTGGAGAGACTATGTCAACCAGCTGGCCTGGGAATGTCTCGGGATCCCCCGGGGAGAGCTGGAAGAAGTAGCTAGGGAGAGGGAAGTCTGGGCTTCCCTGCTAAAACTGTTGCCCCCGCGACCCGGCCCCGGATAAGCGGTAGAAGATAATAATAATAATATTACATTTTATTTATAAGCACCCAAGAACACTTTACAATAACAAAAAACACAACCTCAAGGTTCTGGATGTTGTGGGGCTGTCCTGGTTGACACGCCTCTGCAACATCGCGTGGTCAACGGGGAGAGTGCCTCTGGATTGGCAGACCGGGGTGGTAGTCCCTCTTTTTAAAAAAGGGGGACCGGAGGGTGTGTTCCAACTACAGAGGGATCACACTCCTCAGCCTCCCTGGTAAGGTCTATTCAGGGATGCTGGAGAGGAGGGTCCGCCGGGAATTCGAGCCTCAGATTGAGGAGGAGCAGTGTGGTTTTCGTCCCGGCCGTGGAACAGTGGACCAGCTCTACACCCTTAGCAGGGTTCTCGAGGGTATGTGGGAATTCGCCCAACCAGTCTACATGTGTTTTGTGGACTTGGAGAAGGCGTTTGACCGTGTCCCTCGGGGAGTTCTGTGGGGGGTGCTTCGTGGGTATGGAGTACCGAACCCCCTGATACGGGCTGTTCGGTCACTATACCACCGATGTCAGAGTTTGGTCCGCATTGCCGGCAGTAAGTCGGAATCGTTTCCAGTGAGGGTAGGACTCCGCCAAGGCTGCCCTTTGTCACCGATTCTGTTCATAACCTTCATGGACAGAATCTCTAGGCGCAGCCGAAGTGTTGAGGGGGTCCGTTTTGGTGGCCTCAGTATTGCATCCCTGCTTTTTGCAGCTGTTGGCTCCTTCAAACAGGGCTCTCCAACTCTCACTGGAGCGTTTCGCAGCCGAGTGTGAAGCGGTTGGGATGAAAATCAGCACCTCCAAATCTGAAACCATGGTCCTCAGTCGGAAAAGGGTGGAGTGCCCCCTCCAGGTCGGGGGGGAGATCTTGCCCCAAGTGGAGGAGTTTAAGTATCTTGAGGTCTTGTTCACGAGTGAGGGCAGGAGGGAGCGCGAGATCGACAGGCGGATCGGTGCAGCGTCTGCTGTGATGCGGACGTTGTATCGGTCTGTCGTGGTGAAGAAGGAGCTGAGCCAAAGGGCGAAGCTCTCAATTTACCGGTCGATCTACGTTCCAACCCTCATCTATGGTCACGAGCTATGGGTCGTGACCGAAAGAACGAGATCCCGGATACAAGCGGCCGAAATGAGTTTTCTCCGCAGGGTGTCCGGGCTCTCCCTTAGAGATAAGGTGAGAAGCTCGGTCATCCGGGAGGGGCTCCGAGTCGAGCCGCTTCTCCTCCACATCGAGAGGAGCCAGATGAGGTGGCTTGGGCATCTGATTCGGATGCCTCCTGAACGCCTCCCTGGTGAGGTGTTCCGGGCATGTCCCACCGGGAGGAGACCCCGAGGAAGACCCAGGACACGCTGGAGAGACTATGTCACCCAGCTGGCCTGGGAACGCCTCGGGATCCCCCGGGGAGAGCTGGAAGAAGTAGCTAGGGAGAGGGAAGTCTGGGCTTCCCTGCTAAAGCTGTTGCCCCCGCGACCCGGCCCCGGATAAGCGGTAGAAGATGGATGGATGGATGGATGGACAAAACAATACGGGTTGAGCAGCGGCAGCCAAAACGCGCCAGCGTTCACTCAACCCGAAGGTCAGAAAGAAACCACAGGGGAGGGAGAGAGGGAGAAAAAACCCACATTCGAGCTACCCTCATTTTGAGGATAATTTGAGCGAGCCAAAAAAAACTCCAGCATAAGCATATGACAGTTACAACAGGTCACAAGACATAAAAAATGAAGACGGTGAATCAAGGGAATGTATGAGGGAGGGGGTAATGGTGGGGGACTAGCTTCCGTGCATATTTTCATCAGGGGAAGGTCGAGATAGCAGATGTTGTTTTGGTAGCAGGCTGCCCAAGAATTTAAGACAGCCTTGAGTCCGTGGCTTATGTCTCTTTAGTGGCATCGATCAGCCAAATCCATGATTTCAGTCAGTAATTGAACACGGATTCCAGTTTTCTCCAAGTTGTTGTGAAACCCGCAACAGTTTGTGGTTGAGCACAGTCTGAGTCTGAGTGTTGGACATCCGCGTTATGCCATCCTTAGACCGGCAGCCTCGTCCAGTAGAGCCGCTCCCGTCGGTTGAATTTTCGATAGATCAGAAAGCTGCTCACACCAAACGGCAGCATACCTGTTATCGGAAGGCCGAAAATGTAGATGTCGTCCAAATCCTCAACGGACAGTGTTGACAGGCACACCATTCTCCGCTTCCTCCAAGGATCTAGGGTGTACCCAGCAGCAAAAGTCCCCGAGGGGCAAGTAGGCTCCCCACTGCCTGCTCTTCTCATCGAGAAAATATTGTCGATTGCATCGAGAGACCAGCCAACCAATTCCATGTTTGTTTTTAGGATGAAAATACGACAGGAGGCTAGGAAAAGTCAGACATAAGACAGCACAAGGACTGAGTCGCGAGCAGGGAAGGGTGGTGTGGGGTAGGGGACAGCGCAGAAAGCAAAAAGCGTCCGCCTTTGTCGAGAGCCAAGCAAGAATGGATAGATGGAATGTTTTCATCTTTTTTCCAATTAAAAATGGCATTGATTTATTTAGTTGAAATAGTTGTTATATTTAATATTTCTTTACTTTTTCCCATTTCTATTTCTCTAACTTTGAATTTAAAGTAATGCTTCTTTGCAATGGATTCATTTCAATATAAAAGAGTATCTGGACGGCAGGTTTGCTGACCAAGTTACAATTCATCATTCAACAGATTATTATTGACATCATTTCCAGAAAGCACATAATTTATTATTTTTTAAAAATAATTTTAATTTAATCATGATTCCAAAATAAATTGCAAACAGAATGGTGAAACCAATCATAAGTCAATTGGTTCTCTTGGAATTCAGGAATCTCCATGTCACTTTGACTGAGTTGTTCGCTAATGAAAGCAGTGCTCTAAAATCTTTTGTGTTGGCATGTTTTTTTGATAATTGATCAATAAGGTCATCAGGAATATCAATAAAATATCCCCCAGTATGAATTGTGCCTCTTTATATTTTGCACTTCTATACTATATGTGTGGCTCTGTGGATCAGTGGTTAGCGCGTCGACCTCACAGTGCAGAAGTACCGGGTTCATTTCCAGCTCTGGCCTCTCTCTACACCACTTCCCGGACATCACTCTCCTGCCTCGCCACAAATACATCCACCGTGAGTCTCCTCGGGCCTTTGACCTCAATGGCTCCAAAGGCATCACCTCTTTTTGGTGATGCTCCCGCCGGCCGCCCGAAAACACTTGCCGGTCCGTGGACCATCGTGTGTTGGCCGGCCTGGCTAGGTCGGCTAATGGTCCTCGCAACAGCGATATTGCCGGTAAAAACTTCGGACTACTCAACATCCGTTGGGAAGGGATATCTTATCAGGATATCCTCAATGACAGTATGCTTGATTTCCTTTGTTTAAATGAGACTTGCCAAACTCCTGGTTACTTTTTCCAGCTTTACTTTGTAAATACTTTGTATTTGTGTGACATCATAGGGATGGGAGGAGCCAGGTTGGGGGGAATATTGGCTCCGGGACTTAGTCTGAGTGAGGAGAGCATGGGCGTGAGTTGTGGCGAACAGCAACTCCTTGAATGCGTGTGTTTATTACTTATTTGGTTATTAAAAATGATTAAGAGTATCAGCGACTGCGAGCATCCTTCTCTCCGCTACTGGGGGGCATTACATTGGTGTCAGAAGTTTTGGATTCACCTGTCGCACTCCCATTTTTGCGTAAGGATGTTCGGCGACTCCGGTACTCGGCGGAAGTTGAAGGAAGAGGCCGTTCCGTGCGGCGATCCCATTACCCGGCGGACGGTAAAGGATGAAGCCGTACCGTGCGTGATTGATATGCCTGAGTCGAGTTGCAACGGGCGCGGTCGCCATGAAGCTGTTGATTCGCGCCAAAATGAGCGCGGGCCCGCCAAAACGGAGATACGCCATGACGTAGCGGCAGGTGCCGCCGCCATCGCAATGGATGTAAACATGCATGGCGGCGCTCTTGGGCTCGCGTGGCCCTCCATGAAAGCTCTTGAATTCTCCGGGAAAGGGAGTTGGGAGGCTTATAGAGCACAGTTCGAGTTGGTGGCCGACTCAGCGGGTTGGTCGGACAAGGTGAAAGGGGTGCAGTTAGCACTTTCGCTGACGGAGGAGGCTACATCCTGTCTGCTGCTGCTGAGCCCCGGAGAGAGACTCGATTAGAGCGCCCTGGTGGGTGCTTTGCAGAGGCGCTTTGAGGAGTTTAATTTGAGGGACTCTTTGCGCTGTGAGTTCAAGCAGCGTGATCGACATCCCGGTGAGCCACTCCGTTGTCTTGCTCATGAGATCGAGAGCCTGGGTCGGCGCGCATATACTGGAATGCCAAATGAGATCCAAAATGAACTGATACGCGATCAGTTCATCCAAGCTCTCAGACCGGATGAGCTGCGCCTGCACATCCAGCTTGCCCACTCGGCAGCCCTGGGAGAGGCACTCTCTCTCGCTACAGAGTGGGAGATTGCAACCAAGGGGGCGCTACAGACATCCGCCTGCCCCGTTTTGGCCACCTCGTTGTCGGAAGGGGAGGAACCCAGGCCAGCGTGGTTGGAGAAGCTGGTGTGCGCAATAAAGACCCGCCCAGCACAGCAGGAGGAAAGACGCGGACATCGTGCAGGCCCCGCTGTCTGCTGGGGTTGTGGACAGCGGATGACCTGCATCTGCTGCGGCGCTGCCCAAAGTTGTTGAACCAGCAGGGAAACAGAAAAGGGTCCGTGTAGCCCCGACAACGCGGACCCCTACAGTTGTTACCCGGGAACTGCAACCCGCATTCGGAGAGAAAGCTATAACGGTGGGCTGGACGGATGGAGCGCCCATGGAGAGGGTTGCTATGGACATTATGGGCCCTTTCCCCGTGACGGACAGAGGGAACCGTTACGTGCTATGTGCGATGGACTATTTTACTAAGTGGCCCGAGGCATACGCACTGCGAGACCAAGAGGCGGAGACAGTGGCGGATGCGCTACTGGAGGGCATGTTCTGTCGGTTTGGGACTGCAGATATCCTCCACAGTTACCAAGGTAGAAATTTTGAGTCCAAAGTTTTTGCTGCTCTTTGTAAACGCCTGGACATGCAGAAAACACGCACCACACCTTTGCATCCGCAGAGCGATGGTCTTGTATGAACGATTTAACTGCACCATGCAGCAGCAGCTCGCCATCCTCACCTCCAAACACCAACGTGATTGGGACCAGCACATTCCGCTGGTACTGATGGCTTATCGTTCAGCGGTCCAAAGTTCCACGAGCTGTACTCCTGCTCTGCTGATGCTGGGCCGGGAAATTCGGACACCGGCAAAGATGGCGTTTGGAAGACCTCCCGGCAGCTCAGAGGACCAGCCGGGGCTGGAGTATGCCCGGAAACTGCAGGATCGGCTGGAGGCAGCGCACGCATTCGCACGGGACCAGCTGGAGAAAGACGGCGCACTTCAAAAGCGAAACTATGACGTGCGGAGCAAGGGGCGGAACTTCCAGACTGGGGAACTGGTTTGGGTGTATACACCTAAAAGAACAAAAGGGTGCTGCCCCAAGCTAGACAGCCATTGGGACGGTCCATGTAGGGTACTTGAGCGGGTGGGGGAGGTAGTTTATCGTGTGGCAGTTCCCCCCAGGGGCAGAAAGGTTGCCCTACATCGGGACAGGTTGGCCCCCTACCGGGGCAGCGGTGTTCCTGTATTTGAGGCGGGGTCCGCTTCATCCGCCAGTTCAGAACATGTGGTGGATCCATGTTCCTCAGATCCCACCAATGTTGTCCCGAGCCAGTCAGCTGAAGGTGGTATTGACTCAGAGCCACACCGACCACAGAGACGGAGACGAAGACCACGACGGCTGGAGGACTTTTTTGTTGAACCCTCGGGGCGAGGGTTTCATAAAGGGGAGGGCAGTGTAATATCTGTTTCTTGTATTTGTGTGACATCATAGGGAGGGTAGGAGCCAGGTTGGGGGGAATATTGGCTCCGGGAGTTAGTCTGAGTGAGGAGCGCATGGACGTGAGTTGTGGCGAACCGCAACTCCTTCACTGTGTGTGTTTATTACTTATTTGGTTATTAAAAATGATTAAGAGTATCAGCGACTGCGAGCATCCTTATCTCCGCTACTGAGGGGCATTACACTAGTCTTCCAAGATTTGTTTAATAATGAATAATAATAATACATTTTATCTATAAGCGCCTTTCAAGACACCCAAGGACACTTTACAATAGCAAAAAAACACAAAACAATACGGGTTGAGCAGCAGCACCCAAAACGCACCAGTGTTCACTCAACCCGGAAGTCAGAAAGAAACCACAAGAAAAAAAACACGCTCGAACTACCCTCATTCCTTTGAGGATAATTTGAGTTAGGCAAAAAACTCCTGCACAAGCATAAGACAGTTACAACAGGTCACAAGACATAAACAATGAAGACGGTGAAATAAGGGAATGTATGAAGGAGGGGGTGATGGTGGTGGACTAGCTTCCGTGCATACTTTCATCAGGGGAATATCGAGATAGCAGATGTTGTTTTGGTAGCAGGCTGCCCAAGAATTTAAGATAGCCTTGAGTCCGTGGCTTATGTCTCTTGAGTGGCGTCGATCAGCCAAATCTATGATTTCAGTCAATATTTTACTTATCCAAACCCCACAGCTCGGGTTGCGGATGTGGTTTCGCGATATTATTCTGTGAGAAGTGGAAAGTCCTTCCAGTCTCTCTCAATGCACTCTCCTCGTTTAAATGCCTTGGCTGTTAAATATCCGGACCCACTCCCACAATCATTGTCACAGGCTACCGTGCCCTCAAACCTCATTGCGACTTTTTAAATGAATTGTCTGCTATCCTCACCCATCTCTCCTGTCTCTCAACAAATATAATTATACTGGGTGATTTCCATATACACATGGATAATACTACCCTTCCTCTTACCATGGACTTGGCTTCTTCACTTGACAGTTTTGGTTTACATCAGTTTGCGGGCTTCCCCACACACATTAAAGGTCACACCCTGGATCTAATTTGCTGCTCTGGTCTTACCCCCTCCAACTGTACTGCTGATGAACTTCAATCTCCAAATCACCTCGTATCATCTCTTACCATATTATGATAGACATCAATGTTTACTCCCTCGCTTTATGCATCGCCGCCCTGACTGCGGACTGAGATTACTCTCCTTATGGTTTGGTTTCCCGATAAAACTCTGGTCTCCCCAACATTCTCAATAAGGCCCGCTTCTGTCAAATCCCTCTCTGTCTTTTTTCCTCGGTCTGCCCCCATGTGGACCCCTTATATCCATTCCATTATATCCAAAATTCAGCAGCTTGAAAGACTCTACAGGGAAACTTCTCTCACTAATCACAAGGACATCTACACAGCTCAAGGACTCCATCTCTCAAGTTAAATCACAATACTACTCTGGACTCATCTGCTCTAATATTGGAAATACTAAGACTCTCTTTTCTCTCTGTAACAATAGCATTCAACCCCCTGTCTTCCTACCTCCCCCACTTTCATTCATCTGACACCTGCAACGCTCTGCTCCTATGTTTCAATGAGAAAGTTGATATAATCCACCAGCACCTGGGCTCCTCTGTACCCCTCCCCACCTCTTGTCAACCATTACCCTTTTTTGAACTCCCCCATTCTTCAATAATCTCAGACTTCATTCTCAAATCCAAGAATGCTTCCTGTCAATTAGACCCCCTCCCCATAGTCCTGTTCAAATCCTACTGACCCTCTCTGCTTCACTTTATCTCAATCATTCTTCATTCTTCATTGTCCACTGGAATTGTTCTCTGTCAGTCCAATCCAGAAAAAAAACCTCACACCACTGCTATCCTTGTACACAGTCTCGTCACCTCCCTTATTGATTATTGCAATTCACTTGTTTTGGTGCCTATCACAAATTACTCCATAATTTTCAACTGTTCCAGAATCCTTCAGCCCGGATCATCACCCAAACCCCCTCCTTTCATCACATCACCCCCATCCTCCGACAGCTCCACTGGCTCCCTGTCACATTTAGATATAACTTCTAAATAAATCCTTCTCTATATATTTAAGGCATCCATAACATTGTCTTTCCCTACCCATATGTCTGATCTTCTTCAAATTTCCGTTCCCTCTCGTTCCCACTGGTCCTCATTCTCCCTCCACCTGTGTACCCTCTGCCCATCTCAGCACAATGGTGTGCAGGGCTTTCAGCTGCTCTGCCCCCAAACTCTGGAACTTACTTCCACTCAACATCCATAATACTGATTCTCCTCACACATTCAAATCTCAAAAGCCACCTATTCGAAATTGCATACTCAATTTAAATTTACGTATTTTCACGACTATAAGGCGCCATTAAAAGTCTTACATTTTCTCCAAAATGGACAGGACGCCTTATAATGCGGAGAGTCTCGTGTATGGGCGGAGTTCCAAAGCCTGACTGAGAGCGCTTCTGGCCGACACTCTGTTTATATAGCGAAAAGGCGGAGTGAGCGACGACAGGCATGCGGAAGTCCGCCAATGAGGTGAAGGGTGGGCGTGTAAGAGGAAGCTAAAGGCATGTCCCTAGCAGGTACCAGTCGCCAATGAGGTGAAGGGTGGGCGTGTAAGAGGTGAAGAGAAAAACGTGAGTAGATTGTAAATTGGCTAAATAAAGTACAGCATAACTCAGTTTTGCTTCCGTTGCCTTTTTAAAAGCGTGCGTTCATGCATGCCGTATGTTTAAGCTGGCGTATGTTTTACCTTGCCTGGCTGCGCCCAATAATACAGTACGTTTTGTGTATGTGTCAAATACAGAAGTAGCACCCCTTACTGAGACTGCGCCCAACAACACGGTGCGCCGAATGGTCGTGAAAATACGGTAATCTCTTCTTTTATTATTTATGTATAACCTGTATAAAAAAATAATAATAATTTAAAAAAAATCCTCGTCTCACCCCCCCTCGGGTGGTGTCTGTCCCTCATTCAGCTCGGGTCCTCTCCCAGAGGCCAGGAAGCTTGAGGGTTCTGCGCAGTATCCTTGCTGTCCCCAGCACTGCACATTTCTGGACTGAGATGTGGAGGTGTACATTAAAACTGTACCATTTATTTTGTGAATGCAAACACTTTGTGGGTAGAAAGAAGAAATAAGAAAAACAATCTTCTGTAGACTGTAAATTTCCCAGTGTGGGACAAATAAAGATTATCTTATCTTAAAATTCACTGCAATAAAGAGTCGCTTGCATGTCTTCTGTGAGGACACCGTACCCACCAGAACTCTGTGGTGTTTTTCCAACAACAAGCCATGGATTAATCCCGACATAAAGGCCCTCCTGAAGGAGAAGAAGAGAGCTTTTCTGTCGAGAAACAGAGAGGAGCTGAAGGCCGTGCAGATTCGGCTGAGAAGAAAGATCAGGGAGGGGAAGAAGATATACAGGATGAAATTGGAGGACCAGTTACAGGCCAGCAATGTCACTGGTGTCTGGAGGGGCCTGAAAACCATCTCAGGCCATGACAGCCCAAAGACATTGACTGAGAGGGACAAGGACTGGGCAGATGGACTGAACCGTTTTTTCAACCGTTTCGACCAGTCGTCTGTCCCTTCCCCCAGCCACCAACTGCAACCACTCTCACTGAGGACTTCTTCTCCTCCCCCTCCTCTTTCGACCAGCTCTCATCAACCCAGCCTGTCACCTGGTTCCTGCCTGTCCGTCACAACAGAGCAGGTGAGGAACCAACTGAGGAAGATGAATGTGAGGAAGGCAGCAGCTCCGGACAAGATCAGTTCCCGGCTCCTCAGAACCTGCTCTGACCAGCTGTGTGACATTGTCCAGCACATGTTCAACCTGAGCCTGAAGCTGGGCAGAGCTCCACAGCTGTGGAAAACTTCGTGCCTGGTCCCACTGCCCAAGACCCTCCACCCTAAGGAGCTTAACAGCTACAGACCGCGCTGACGTCTCACCTGATGAAGACGCTGGAGAGACTCGTCCTTGCCCAACTTCGACCGCTGGTGAGCCCGGCACTGGACCCGCTGCAGTTTGCCTATCAGCCTGGCATCGGCGTGGAAGACGCCATTATCTACCTCCTCCACTCAGTGCTGTCACACTTGGAGAAGGCTGGGAGCACTGTGAGAATCATGTTCTTTGATTTCTCCAGTGCCTTCAACACCATCCAGCCCAACTTACTGGGGGGCAAACTGCAGAACGCCAGAGTGGACCACCATCTCACAGCATGGATCATAGACTACCTCACAAATCGGCCGCAGTACGTGAGGTTGCAGAGCTGGGAGTCGGACAGGCTTCTCTGCAGCACTGGAGCGCCGCAGGGGACTGTTATGGCTCCATTCCTGTTCATCCTCTATACTTCGGACTTCAGACACGCCACTCCAAACTGCCACCTTCAGAAGTTCTCCGATGACTCTGCGATTGTTGGCTTCATTACAGAGGGGGACGATCGGGAGTACAGGGGACTGACAAAGGACTTTCTGGAGTGGTGCCAGCAGAATCTCCTCCAGATCAACCCTAGGAAAACTAAGGAGTTGGTTGTGGATTTCTGCAGGAAACAGTCCTCACCATCACCGATGAACATCCAGGGTATAGACATAGAGAGGGTGACCTCCTACAAGTACCTTGGTGTTCTTCTGAACAACAAACTGGACTGGTCTACAAACACGGACTCCCTGATTAGGAAAGGACAGAGCCGACTCTTCCTACTCAGCAAACCGAGGTCTTTTGGGGTTCAGGGGTCGCTCCTTAAGACTTTCTATAACTCAGTGGTGGCCTCGGCCATCCATTATGGCATTGTCCGCTGGTCAGGCAGCATCTCAGCCCGGGACAGAAAGAGACTGGAGCGACTGGTCAGGAAGGCCAGTTCTGCCCTGGGTTGCTCCCTTGACACTCTGGAGGAGGTGGGCAACAGAAGGATGCTAACTAAGCTAAAAGCTATGATGGCCAGTCCCTCCAACCCCCTCCAGCCCGCCCTGACAGCACATGGTAGCTCCTTCAGCAAGAGACTGTTACACCCGCGCTGCAAGGAGAGACACCGACGCTCCTTCCGACTGACTGCTGTCAGGATGCTGAATAAAAATAACAACAATAATAATAATAATAATAATAATAATTAAATTATGTGAAAGACAATTGTAAATAGCACAGCGATTTATCCATTTTGTGTTTGTACTGCACTTAATCGAACGGTGGTTGTTGTTTTTTTTTCTTCTTCTTTCATCTTTATACCTACATTCTTGCTGCTGGAAGCTGTAAATTTCCCCAGTGTGGGACAAATAAAGGATATCTTAATGTCGCCGTTTTGGATCCAATGACAGAAAATAGCTGCACGGACACAATTATTCTGTCGAATCGAGCGGGAGTTACATGAGTTAGCGCTACTGCAGGCTTCCGTATCGTCTCCACCTCCCTCCCTGTGCTTTGCAACTTCAAATAACTGCACCACCATCATTACAAGTCCAAATGAAATGAATGCAATAATTTACATCGAACCTTAATTGAGTACTGTACCAACCTTTGGTGGGCTGGATTAAAAAGATCAATGGGCCAGACCCGCGGGCCGTAGTTTGACCACCTCTGATTTAGACCCTTTCAAACTTATGTGAGTTTCGTCCACGAGAGAGAACCCACCAGGGCATTAGAATCGTAATTTTAACCACTAGAGACAACGAGAGAGAACTACAGTTGAGTTAGCCCTTTAAATAATGGTAATTTCATAATTAGACACAAGAGCACAGGTCTCTTTCGCGGTCCGAGGGTCAAATGCAGCGCGCAGGGCATTTGTTTGAGGCCCGTGCCTTGACATGAAAGTTTGACGTCAGTGCGCCCAGGGCGAGTTTGATATGGCTGCTCTATGTGTTAGCACTACCTCCATGCTAAATAGTTAGGTCAGTCTCATTCGAAGGCCAACAGCTTCGGAGCTCCCAGACTATCACGGCAATGTGACCGTGTCCACGGTATTTTGAGTAAATAGAAAAATTGATCACTCGGGGGGGGGGGGGGGGGCGATTGACCTAAACCTATTTTAATACAATTTATATTATTTTGTCAGTCTTATTAAAGTTTTGCATCACTGATTTTTAATAACAGTCGTTTTTGAGACTTTTTTTCAAATGTGGATCAAACATGGCTCATGAAAGATGTGGCTTGGTTAAAGTTAAATTAAGGCTGATATCAGGAACCTGTTATGGCCCAGCGTAGGACTGGAGTAGGGCCAGATATGGATATACAATGCGGCTCAGATCTGGACCTCATGCGGCCGATATCATGGATGCCAGACGTGGGCCACTGCAGGACCGTCATTCATTGAGGTATGTGGGCCAAGTGTATGTGCCGTGTCTGCCCCAGAGCTGGGCCAGACCAATTTTGCTGACTGGGTACCCCCTATTGCTGCTTTGATGTGATGGCAGCAACACCCATATTTGAGACAACAGTTCCTCTCTTGATGTTATACATATTCTCTCGAGGGGTCCTGAAAATGGGGGCGGGGGGGGGGGGGGGTGAAGGGGGCACTAAAGGTGATTGTAATCACAGGAAACAGGATATACCTTCAACAGCATATTAAATTCTTTCTTCCAAATCTTTGAACAGATCCAGCAACGGAGGGGGTAGAAAATCACAGTAAAGAATAAATTCCTGAACAATGAAGTCCTTTGAGACTGTTTGTGATTATGGGGTCTATAAATAAATGTGACTTCACGACGATGGAGGGCAAATTTTGACTGTACCAGATCTTTTTTTATTTTAATTAATGCACATGTTGAAGTGGAATCCACTTGGAATGGAGAGGTCATATACTCCCAGCGCCAGGGCACCCACCCCCATGTGTTAAACATGCCAGCTTGTTAAAAAAAGCTCACTTTGCATACCTAAGTATCGGGCATGAAAGTGAGTCGGCGGCCCAGAGTTTTAGTCAAGCCAAGTCAAGTCAACTGTATTTATAGAGCACTTTCAAACAGCCATCGCTGCACACAAAGTGCTGTACATGGAGCAATTTAACATATAATATTAACAGTAAAACAAATCAGTATTAAAGACGGTAGAAGGCACCAAACAGTAAAACCAAGATCAAATCTAAGTCATACTGAGTCGAATGCCAAAGAATACAAGTGAGTTTTCAGGAGGGCTTTGAAAATGGGCAGCGAGGAGGCTTGCCGAATGTTCAGTGGGAGGTCATTCCAAAGAGAGGGACCCACAACAGAAAAGGCTCGATCCCCTCTGAGCCTCAGTTCAACAAATAGGATCTTGAAAATAACTAAAATGTATGGGGAGCCAGTGAAGGGATGCCAGAGTAGGAGTTATGTGCTCCCTCTTACGAGTACCAGTCAAGAGGCGAGCAGCGGCATTGTGGACCAGCTGAAGACGCTTAATGGAGGACTGGCTGACTCCAAAGTAAAGGGCATTGCAGTAATCGAGCCGGGATGTGACAAAGGCATGAATTACTGTCTTAAAGTGTTCATGAGAGAGGAGAGGTTTTATTTCGGCCAGCTGTCGAAGGTGAAAGAAGCTGGATTTAACAACGGCACCAATTTGCCGATCAAGTTTGAAATCACTCTCCAGTTTAAGATAATATATCCTTTATTTGTCCCACACTGGGGGAATTTACAGCCTCCAGCAGCAAGAAGTTAAAGGCCCAAGTTTGAGACTGTTGACAAAAGATAAGGAGACAGGGGGAACAAGTCTACAGGATGGGATGTACATGGGCCACTGGGACCAAACAGTATCACCTCTGTCTTCTTTTCATTGAATTTCAAGAAATTTTGTGCCATCCGGGTTTTGATTTCTTCCAGGCAAGATATGAGTGGCCTTAATGAGAAGGCGTCTTTTTTGCTCAGTGGGACATAAATCTGACAGTCATCTGCATAGCAGTGGAAGGGAATACCATGTTTCCTTAAGATGGAACACAATGGGAGCAGATACAGCGAGAACAGCAGAGGCCCCAGAATTGAGCCACGTGGAACACCACATGACAGGGGAGCAGTGCGTGACTCAGAGCAGCCAATGCTGACACAAAAGGTTCTGTCAGCTAAATAGGACCTAAACCACTCAAGAGCACTACCGCCGATGCCCAACAAGTGCTGCAAACGAGTCAGCAGAATACTGTGATCCACTGTATCAAATGCTGCAGTTAAGTCCAATAAAACCAGACACACGTGGTCTCCAGAGTCATTTGCCAGGAGGATGTCATTAGAAACGCGTAACAGGGCTGACTCCGTGCTATGCATCGTCTTGAAACCTGACTGGAAGACCTCCAAGATGTTATGTTCATCCAAGAAAAGTTTCAACTGCATGTGCACCACTTTTTCCAGAATTTTGGAAATGAAAGGAAATGAATTGCAAGTACGCAATGGAATTCCTTTATGGCCCTCGAGAGGAAATGTCCAACACAGATGATGCCAAGTAAGTCACATTGTCCCTTTATTCCATTTACTCCTTACTCTGTCAATTAAATTGATCCAACTCAGCAATGGTGAAAGGATGTGTTTTGGTCATAAAATCTGCCCTTCTACCTCTCAATTTGCAATCACTGTATAAAGTCGCTGGGGTTGGGCCAAATCCTCCTATCTCCAAATGGAGTACCGAACTCCCTGATACACGGACTGTTCTGTTCTGTCCCTCTACCACCAATGTCAGAGTTTGGTTCGCAGTAAGTCTGAATCGTTTCCAGTGAGGGTTGACCTCCGCCAAGGCTGCCCTTTGTCGCCGATTCTGTTCATAACCTTTTTGGACAGAATGTCTAGGCGCAGCCGAAGCATTGAGGGGGTCCGTTTTGGGGGACTCAGTCTTGCATCCCTGCTTTTTGCAGATGATGTGGTGCTGTTGGCTCCTTCAAACGGGGCTCTCCAACTTTCACTGGAGAGTTTTGCAGCCGACTGTGAAGCGCAGTTGGGATGAAAATCGGCACCTCCGAATTTCAAAGAATGGTCCTCAAATGGAAAAGGGTGGAGTGCTCCTTCCGGATTGGAGAGGAGATCTTGCCCCAAGTGGAGGAGTTTAAGTATCTTGGGGTGTTGTTCACAACTGAGGGCAGGAGGGAGCAGGAGATCTACAGGCGGATCGGTGCAGCGTCGGCTGTGATGCGGACTTTGTATCAGTCTGTCGTGGTGAAGAAGGAGCTGAGCCAAAAAGTGAAGCTCTTAATATACCGGTCGATCTACGTTCCAACCCTCACCTATGGTCAGAAGCTATTGGTCGTGACCGAAAGAACGGGATCCTGCATACAAGTGGCCGAAATGAGTTTTCTCCGCAGGGTTAAATAGATTCTCGTCTCTTTATGAACACATTTGCTAAACCCCAGTGGAACGAAAAAAGACGCTGTGGACAAGGCGGCTATTGCAGTAAAAAAATTATATATTTGCGCAAAAAGGGAAACAGATTACCAGAATAAACATGTCCTGTCTGACCTCGAGCATTGTGTCGGCTAGGCTAACTTAGCTGTTGTCACATATCAAAGCTTCTTTGATATGTGACATTGGTAGTGTCTGCGCTAATTCTTTGAAACCTAAAGACGTGCCTGTGCGTAAATGGTTGCGCTTACGCACGCACAGCAGAGAGCAGCGGACTATCAACTGCTTTATTTGATTTTTTATTTTTATTTTTTTTTTTTAAATGAGACTGATACGTCACTTCCGGAGTGAACGCTGGCGAATTTTGGACGCCGCTACTCCCCGTGATTTTTTGATTTTTAAGTCCATTTCTTGTCAATTTTTTATCTTTTATAGCCGACATATTTTATGTCGACCTGCTTTTATGGTCACCGAGTGAACAATGATCAATCCACACTCGATCGGCCGAACTGTCATTACCTGTCATCGAGTATTGAGTTGTCGTTGAGTTGCGGCTAGCGGCTAGCTTACCCACTAACTGTTGCTGCTTCCCGACTTCATTACTCCGGTCCGGCTATGTTGATCAGCTGTGAGTGGCTTGCTTTCTGCTGGTTCGCTCTGTGTGTTTTCCACCACTCATTGGAAGCGCTTCACCAATATGCAGCCACTGAGCTCAAACTCAACTTTAATCCACACGGTCCACCACCGCCTGCTCTGCTCCAACACCCGGACATCCTTTACGTGCCCCGGCGAAGGTGCACTCACCGGGGCTCACGCCGAAACTATCAATACGACAACTCCAGCTCCATCAGGTCGTTCTGGTCCACCGCTCGCCGCCCACGGAAGAACACCGGACGCCGTGCGGATGCCTCTGTATTGACACGCGTCCCGAGGTCGGATAGCATCGCGGTCGCTCGCAGCTGCACTGCTGTCAACGTTGGCCTATTGAACATCCGCTCCCTTACGAGCAAGGGCCAGTTCGTCCACGACCTCCTGACAGACCGTGAGTTTGACATTCTGTGTCTGACTGAGACCTGGCAGCAGCCAAATGATTATGGTACTCTTAATGAAGCTACTCCACCGGGCTTTGTTTATCACGCTGTGCCGCGCACGACTGGGAGGGGAGGCGGCCTCGCGATGATTCTGCGCGAGGATTGGAAATTTGCACCTGTAAATGTGCCTGCTTTTTTATCTTTTGAAGCGACAGTTATACAGCTCTCTGGATCAACTCCCACACTGATTGCCACTATTTACCGTCCACCAAAACCAAACAAGAATTTTATCACTGACATTACTTCACTCATCACCCATCTGTATACACTATCACCAAATGTGATTCTCTTAGGAGATTTTAATATACACATGGACAATATCAATAACTCACTCACCAAAGACTTTACCTCCTGCCTGGACAGTTTTGGTTTTCAACAGTATGTCAACTTTCCCACACACAGTAAAGGACATATTCTGGACTTGATCTGCTGTATTGGATTATCACCAACAAACTGTAAAACCGATCTCCTCCCATACACAGATCATCTATTGCTTTCATTCAATGTTAACCTGTCATTTTTCAAATCCAACCCACAACGCATTATACATTTCCGTAAAATCAAGGACATTAACCCGGACAATTTAGAATCACTTATCAACAACCTCCCCAGTACTGATTGTCTTTCTACAACAGATGAGTTTTTGACACACTACAATACAAATCTCCATAACATTCTCAATATCCTGGCCCCACTCAAAACCCGAACTGTCTCCTTCAACCAAACAGCACCCTGGTTTACCCCTACCCTCAGACAACTTAAATCAAAAGGCCGTCAACTTGAAAGATTATATAGAAAAACTGGACTCGCCATTCATAAAGAAATGTACACTACCCACTTTCTCCATTACAAGGACTCAATATCCAAAGCCAAATCTACCTTCTACTCTGGATTAATCAGTTCCAATGAAGGCAACCCCAGATCACTCTTTTCACTCATTTCTAAACTCACTAAACCTGCTGACACTCTTCCCTCACATCTCTATTCCACTGATTTTTGTAATACTCTGGCCTCATTTTTTACATCCAAAATCCAACTTATCCACCAGCAACTCACCCCTTCAGCTGCTCCTAACCCTCCTTCTCCATTCTCCCCGGTTCCTACCCACCTACTCTCTGCATTTACATCCCCATCTGTCCACCAAGTCTCCATCTTAATCCAGAAGTCCAAATCCTCTACTTGTCAACTTGACCCTCTCCCTACTGTTTTAGTCAAAGCTTCTATCCCGGCCCTCTCCCCTCTCATCACTAACATTATTCAAACTTCCCTCTCTACTGGCATTGTACCATCTCATCTCAAAACTGCTGCTGTCACTCCCATACTGAAGAAACCTGGCTCTGATCCCTGCGACTTGAACAACTTTCGTCCCATATCAAACCTTCCGTTCATCTCCAAACTTCTAGAGAAAACAGTAGCTGCTCAACTTCACACCCATCTTTCCTCCAATAAGCTCTACGAACAATTTCAATCTGGCTTCCGTCCCCTCCATAGTACCGAAACTGCCCTCCTCAAAATATGCAATGACCTTCTTCTCTCTGCTGACTCCGGTTCACTCGCCATCCTCCTCCTGCTTGACCTCAGTGCAGCCTTTGACACCATCTCTCACTCCATCCTCCTCGACAGACTCTCCTCCATTGGCATCACCAGCATCCCCCTCTCCTGGTTCCGCTCCTATCTTTCTGACCGCACCCAGTTTATCCAGCTCAAACGTTTTAGATCTCACCCCTTTCCCCTCACTTCAGGTGTTCCTCAGGGTTCTGTCCTCGGCCCATTGCTATTTCTAATCTATCTTCTTCCCCTTGGTAATATCTTCAGGAAACACCACATTCATTTTCATTGCTACGCGGATGACACCCAGCTCTACATCTCTACCAAACCTAATACCATACTTCCACCATCCTCCCTAACCAACTGCCTGCAGGAATTAAAATCTTGGTTCACCTCAAATTTCCTCAAACTGAATAGCAATAAAACTGAATTCCTCCTTATAGGCACTAAATCCAATCTAAACAAAATAAACAACTTCTCCATTCCCTTCGAAAGCTCTTCCATCTCCCCCTCCCCTCAGGTCAAGAGTCTGGGTGTCATCCTTGATAGCACCCTCTCCTTCACCTCACATATCAACCACATCACTCGTTCTGCATATTATCATCTTCGAAACATCCACCGGCTCCGCTCTTCTCTCACTCCTCAGTCCACTGCTATACTTGTACACACCCTCGTCACCTCGCGACTCGATTACTGTAATTCCCTTCTGTTTGGTCTCCCTCAAAAAACCCTCCATAAGCTTCAGCTGGTCCAAAATTCAGCCGCCCGCATTATCACACTCACACCATACATAAACCATATTACACCCGTCCTTCAACATCTCCACTGGCTCCCCATTCTACACCGCATTCAATATAAAATCCTGCTCCTCACATTCAAATCCATTCATGACCTAGCCCCTCCATACCTATCTGACCTCATCCATATTCCTACGCCTGTCCGCTCTCTTCGTTCCTCCTCCTCTGTCCTCCTCTCTGTCCCCCCTGCTCGCCTCGTCACCATGGGAAATAGAGCCTTCAGTCGCTCTGCTCCCCAGCTATGGAACTCACTCCCCGCTGACCTTCGTAATACAGCCTCATTAACACATTTCAAATCCCGCCTCAAAACACATCTGTTTCGACAAGCCTATTCACTCAGACCATAAAGCCATTATTTTTATTATTTTTATTTATTTATTTTTGTTGTATTTTTTCTTATCTTATTTGATGTAGTTTTTAACATTGTACTCGTGATTTTAACTGCTTGTTGTAAGGTGTCCTTGAGTTTCTAGAAAGGCGCCCACAAATAAAATGTATTATTATTATTATTATAGACTGATAGGATGATTAGGGTTCAGCGTACATTAACTCAAAAAATATATCACTAACATGTACAAAGACACAAAAAATGGTTGTTTGTTTTTTTTCTCCTCAACACTCCTCGGATCTACTTGTGACCTGAACTACCGGTCGATCGGGATCGACGTAATGGGCACCCCTGCTTTAGAGGCTAAAGGCTTCAGAATATCATGGCTATTTTATCATGACTGGACATGTTTACCTGGTCCGTTCCGTTTGCCTTTCAAATAAATGTCTTATTTTCACTCCCCAGACTGGACCAGAGTGCCATGTCCTCAGAGCCAGCAGTCAATGGAGCACCATGAGAAATGTGCATTTTCCGTTTCTGGCCAACATAATCTACCAATGAGAAGATTCTCCTGATGAAATGGCGGAGGCCACTGGTCGAGTGTGGCCATCCACTTTCTCCTTCATTGGAATCTGGGACATTGCCATCAGCTCGGATAAATGGCAGTGGTGTAATGTTGTTTTAATCCGCAACAGACATCATCTCATGCAAATTTATTTAGGAATGTTACAATGGTTGAAAAGATGATTGTATGAATAAAATATTTTCGAAAAATGTAAAAATGACACCTTGTAAGCGATTGAGCTGAGGTCCTGTGCACAGTCCAAAATATAGCAAAAATGTTTTAATTTGACTTATGTCTCTGCCAATTCAAATGTAAGCTTTGTGTAAATATGCATACCTGCATGGAACGCCAATTAAAAGGCACCACATGTGACACCACACGGGCGTGTGAACACACTCAAATACACACGATCCCAAACTCTGCACTTTACTTTCATTAGACAACCACAGAGGAAATGACTAGTGTTCTGTCCACAGTAAAAGTTTTGGGTCATTTCATTAATAGTAATTCCGTTTAGAATATTCATTTAGTTATCGCGGTGCATTGTGGGTAGCAGACGTCATGTTTCAACAGACGACTCATTACAGAAAGCGTGACCGTGATCGTTGCAACTGCTCCTCCTGAGTTATATTCCTTTCGTTTCACCTTCGAAAGCAAAAAGAAAAAAAGCAGCATCCAGGTAAAGGTTTTAGCTTGTCTTTAGCGAAGATTGGCATGAAGAAAAACGTGCCTCAGCTTTGAGGGGTTGTCCTCTTTATCCTCTCTGTTAATATTTGCCCTGTTTTGGAGAAGATTCTCTCTGAGGGGACAGATGTTGCGACAACACACAGCCAACACAAAATGGATGAAAATCCCTTGCAATCATTTTACCCAGTTCCTCATCAATTGTGTTTTGTTTTGCTGGTTGTATAGCTTTTTGCATAAAGTGGCTCATAGAGCTCTGGGTTGTACATCTAGGCAGTTGTGACATTGCAGTAGCAGCAACAGTAGCAGACACACTAGCACCTTCATTAATAGCTGGTTCCCTTGCTTGTCTTTTCTCTTCAAATTGTACTGATGGGTGGATATTTCTGATGTGCCTGTGCAGGTTATTTGTGGAGCATGATCTATGGGATATTTTAACCTTGCACAGTCTACACACTGCCTTTGAACTATCAATTAAATTGAAATGAGTCCATATTTCACTGCGTTTCCTATCCATTTTCTCACCTTTCCACTTTCCATCCATCCATCCATCCATCCAGTCATTCAGTCATTCAGTCATTCAGTCATTCATCCATCCATCCATCCATCCATCCATCCATCCATCCATCCATCCATCCATCCATCCATCCATCCATCCATCATCTACCGCTTATCCGGGGCCGGCGGCAACAGCTTTAGCAGGGAAGCCCAGACTTCCCTCTCCCTAGCTACTTCTTCCAGCTCTCCCCGGGGGATCCCGAGTCGTTCCCAGGCAAGCTGGGTGACATAGTCTCTCCAGCGTGTCCTGGGTCTTCCTCGGGGTCTCCTCCCGGTGGGACATGACCGGAACACCTCACCGGGGAGGCGTTAAAGAGGCATCCGAATCAGATGCCCAAGCCACCTCATCTGGCTCCTCTCGATGTGGAGGAGAAGCGGCTCGACTCTGAGCCCCTCCCGGATGACTGAGCTTCTCACCTTATCTCTAAGGGAGAGCCCGGACACCCTGCGGAGAAAACTCATTTCAGCCGCTTGTATCCGGGATCTCGTTCTTTCGGTCACGACCCATAGCTCGTGACCATAGGTGAGGGTTGGGACGTAGATCGACCGGTAAATTGAGAGCTTCGCCCTTTGGCTCAGCTCCTTCTTCACCACGACAGACCGATACAACGTCCGCATCACAGCAGACGCTGCACCGATCCGCCTGTCGATCTCCCGATCCCTCCTACCCCCACTCGTGAACAAG
Source organism: Hippocampus zosterae (assembly GCF_025434085.1). NCBI lineage: Eukaryota > Metazoa > Chordata > Actinopteri > Syngnathiformes > Syngnathidae > Hippocampus > Hippocampus zosterae. Next base: position 2,742,712 of record NC_067453.1, on the reverse strand, counting down.
ACCCCAAGATACTTGAACTCCTCCACTTGGGGTAAGATCTCCTCCCCGACCCGGAGGGGGCTTCCAACTGAGGACCATGGTTTCAGATTTGGAGGTGCTGATTTTCATCCCAACCGCTTCACACTGGGCTGCGAAACGCTCCAGTCAGAGTTGGAGAGCCCCGTTTGAAAGAGCCAACAGCACCACATCATCTGCAAAAAGCAGGGATGCAATACTGAGGCCCCCAAAACGGATCCCCCTCAACGCTTCGGCTGCGCCTAGAAATTCTGTCCATAAAGGTTATGAACAGAATCGCCGACAAAGGGCAGCCTTGGCGGAGTCCTACCCCCACTGGAAACGATTCCGACTTACTGCCGGCAATGCGAACCAAACTCTGACATCGGTGGTATAGTGACCGAACAGCCCGTATCAGGGGGTTCGGTACTCCATACCCACGAAGCACCCCCCACAGAACTCCCCGAGGGACACGGTCAAACGCCTTCTCCAAGTCCACAAAACACATGTAGACTGGTTGGGCGAATTCCCACATACCCTCAAGGACCATGCTAAGGGTGTAGAGCTGGTCCACTGTTCCACGGCCGGGACGAAAACCACACTGCTCCTCCTCAATCTGAGGCTCGACTTCCTGACGGACCCTCCTCTCCAGCACCCCTGAATAGACCTTACCAGGGAGGCTGAGGAGTGTGATCCCTCCGTAGTTGGAACACACCCTCCGTCCCCCTTTTTAAAAAGAGGGACTACGACCCCGGTCTGCCAATCCAGAGGCACTCTCCCTGTTGACCACGCGATGTTGCAGAGGCGTGTCAATCAGGACAGCCCCACAACATCCAGAGCCTTGAGGAACTCCGGGCGGATCTCATCCACCCCTGGGGCCTTGCCACCGAGGAGCTTTTTAACCACATCGGTGACTTCAACCACAGAGATAGGAGAGCCCACCTCAGAGTCCCCAGGCTCTGCTTCCTCCAAGGAAGGCGTGTTGGTGGAGTTGAGGAGGTCTTCGAAGTACTCTGCCCACCGGTTCACAACGTCCCGAGTCGAAGTCAGCAGCGCCCCATCGCCACTGTCTACAGTGTTAGTCGTGCACTGCTTCCCCCTCCTGAGACGTCGGATGGTGGACCAGAATTTCCTCGAAGCCGTCCGGAAGTCGGCTTCCATGGCCTCACCGAACTCTTCCCACGCTCGGGTTTTTGCCTCGGCGACCACCGAAGCCGCGGTCCGCTTGGCCAGTCGATACCCGTCAGCTGCCTCTGGGGTCCCACAGGCCATAAAGGCTCGATAGGACTCCTTCTTCAGCTTGACGGCATCCCTTACTGCTGGTGTCCACTAGCGAGTACGGCGGTTGCCGCCACGACAGGCACCAACCACCTTACGGCCACAACTCAGATTGGCCGCCTCAACAATAGAGGCACGGAACATGGTCCACTCGGGCTCAATGTCCCCCGCCTCCCCCGGAACATGGCAAAAGCTCTGTCGGAGGTGGGAGTTGAAACTCCTTCTGACAGGGGATTCCGCCAGACGCTCCCAACAAACCCTCACTATACGTTTGGGTCTGCCAGGACGGACCGGCATCTTCCCCCACCATCGGAGCCCACTCACCACCAGGTGGTGATAAGTTGACAGCTCCGCCCCTCTCTTCACCCGAGTGTCCAGAACATGCGGCCGCAAATCCGATGATACAACTACAAAGTCGATCATCGAACTACGGCCTAGGGTGTCCTGGTGCCAAGTGCACATATGGACACCCTTATGTTTGAACAAGGTGTTCGTTATGGACAATCCGTGACGAGCACAGAAGTCCAATAACAAAACACCACTCGGGTTCTGATCGGGGGGCTGTTCCTCCCAATCACGCCCCTCCAGGTCTCACTGTCATTGCCCACGTGAGCATTGAAGTCCCCCAGCAGAACAAGGGAGTCCCCAGCAGGAGTACTCTCCAGCACACCCTCCAGGGACTCCAAAAAGGGTGGGTATGCTGAGCTGCTGTTTGGTGCATATGCACAAACAACAGTCAGGACCCGTCCACCCACCCGAAGGCGGAGGGAGGCAACCCTCTCGTCTACCGGTGTGAACCCCAATGTACAGGCACTGAGCCGGGGGGCAATGAGTATGCCCACACCTGCTCTGCGCCTCTCACCGTGAGCAACTCCAGAGTGGAAGAGAGTCCAACCCCTCTCGAGAGAACTGGTACCAGAACCCAGGCTGTGTGTGGAGGCAAGTCCGACTATATCCAGTCGGAAATTCTCTGCCTCACACACCAGCTCGGGCTCCTTCCCTGCCAGAGAGGTGACATTCCATGTCCCAAGAGCTAGCTTCTGCAGCCGAGGATCGGACCGCCAGGGTCCCCGCCTTTGGCTGCCGCCCAGCTCACATTGCACCCGAGCCCTTTGGCCCCTCTCATGGGTGGTGAGCCCATGGGAAGGGGGACCCACGTTGCCTCTTCGGGCTGTGCCCGGCCAGGCCCCATGGGTGTAGGCCCGGCCACCAGGCGCTTGCCAACGAGCCCCACCTCCAGGCCTGGCTCCAGAGGGGGGGCCCCGGTGACCCGCATCCGGGCAAGGGAAACCTAGATCCATTTATTGTAATCATCATTGGGGTCTTCGAGCCGTGCTTTGTCTGGCCCCTCACCTAGAACCTGTTTGCCATGGGTGACCCTGCCAGGGGCATAAGGCCCCAGACAACTTAGCTTCTAGGATCATTGGGACACACAAATCCCTCCACCACGGTAAGGTGACGACTCACCGAGGGGACTTTCCACCGTGTTGTTTTTTTTTCACTAACTAGCTCTCTCGTCTCCTCGTCTGTCTTGTTCGCGTGCTGCTCAGTGTGCTGCTGTGTGTGTCTCTTCTCTAACCCCTCCCCCTTCTCTAAACCGCAGCGCGCGTGTGTGTGTGTGTGTGTGTGTGTGTGTGTGTGTGTGTGTGTGTGTGTGTGTGTGTGTGTGTGTGTGTGCGTGCGTGCGTGCGTAACCCTCCCCTTCGGGCTCCCCAATGAGGAGTCGGCTCCCAATGAGGTGGGAGCCGACTCTCATCGTTCATTTTAAAGAGCCGGCTCTCGGAGCCGGCTCGTTCGCGAACGACACATCACTAGAAGGAAGTCAAAAACACGAATGCCGAAAGCCAAAGTTGGACTGTTGCCGGGCAGCGCACTAAGCGCAGCTTTTTACCTTTTCAATCTGTGAACCCTCGAAGATTATAGGGAAATATGGAGGAATATGGCGAAAGTGACATTTTCCAGCATTTACTTGGTATGAATTTGGTGCCAAGAAAAAATGCAACTCACAGTTACAACGACACGTCTCTTGGTGATTTCTCAGGTAGGTTAATATTGTTGGGATTTATTTGGATGCCTTATGTCGCCGTGGTTGTCTACTGTACGCACGAGCTTCATTTTCGAGCGACACTAATCTGCGTATGCAGCAACAGCCTTGTGGAAAATACTGATTTTTCCATTTTATGGCATTGTTAATTTTCACGTTTGTCTACACATCGGCCGAAATCGATTTGATTTGGGAAAACGTTGTTTAGTGTGTCATCGTTGTCTTTCCAGTGAAGACAATTTATTTGAAGTCGTTTTCGTGTCGTACGCATGAAAACCTGGGCTAAAACGATCATCCGGCCGCAATGCCTTATTTTACTTTAACAAGTTAAATTTTCTTTAATCAGACAATAATCGACAAAAATCATCATTTCAATCTCAATCATAATAATCGTGATTATCTTTTTTCCCCCTGCATCGCCCGCAGCGCTTGATCCTCAGCCTCCTACTGCGTCACACGTGCCAACTGCGCATGCGCAAAGTACGTGACAAACTTATCGCGCACGAAAATAAAAATGCATGCAAAACGTGGAATTGAATTACATAATTAAATTAAATAAGAACCTTTTCGTTTGTTCTTGGCGCTTCTGCGTAATTGTGATTCAATGTGTGTGTGTATGTCTGTATTATTATTATTTTTTTAGAAATGTGGTATGGAGTTTTTCTCTGGGCAGCAGCCTCCTCTTTGATCTTCCACCTGCCCGCATCCCTACTATCGTTCCTTGCATTACGGCAGCACAAAATGGCCCGCTTGATGCCCATTGCCATCCTCTTAATGGGTATCGTTGGGCCCGTGGCTGGAGGAGTCCTCACAAGTAGGTTCCGCTGCCTTTGTGACACTGATAGACTTTTCGATCTTAACTCATTCAGTACCAGCCAATTCTGGACCAAGTCTGAAGAGACATTTTAAAAAGTCTTTGGGAGTGAATGAGTTGATGAATGTGTTTGGCGCTTGTGCGCCCGTGTGTTCGGCGACGCTTCTGCCATTTCGGGTTTTTTTACTTTTCGCAATGCTTGTTACCTCCCTAACAGCATCTCGGTTGGTTTATGATCGCCGATCGTTGTTATTGATTCAACAACACGTCGGAGCTTCGGCCGCGTTTTGGCAAGACAGTGGTGAAAAGACGCTACCTCCGTTCTTGGCTAACCTACCGGCTGATCTCTTACGCGTTCGCTCGCTCCCTTCACGGAAGCGCCGCCGCCGCAGCCGCGGCAAACGCAGTGGTCAGCTTGTGAAGCTGAAACGTAATCTGAGACAAACTTCGATCGCTCACGCGTGGTGTGCCCTCGACCCCGTCGCCTCGTGCTTGCTAACGGTCGTTGGCTCTCCCAACGCGCCACGGCATTTTTTCCCTGCGCGCCTTTCTCGGGGAGGAATCCAGCGAAACCTTTTGAGGGAATTCCCCCGGGCTCGGCTATCGACAGAGGCAATCCCTCCCGCTGCTACTTCCACAAGGATTGCGTTGTTAAACGCCCGGTCGCTGACGAACAAGACCCATATTCTGAGAGAGTATTTCCTTTCCAATGACTTGGATTTTCTGTGTCTTACGGAGACTTGGGCAGGTACTGGTGAGTACAACGCTTTGATTGAATTGTTACCACCTAACTGTGGTTTCCTCGATACCCCGAGGACATCAGGACGTGGTGGAGGTACGGTAATCATTTTTAAGAACAATTTCAAATGTAAACGGTGCACATTCACCACATCGGCCAACAGCTTTGAAGCAACCTTCTTTGAAGTTGGTCGTGTTTTCCCGGTGGTTTGTGCTGTCATTTACCGTCCTCCTAAATACAACAAAGACTTTTAAAGCGATTTTTCAACCTTTCTTGCGGAAATCAGGCAGAGATATGATCATATCCTCCTAATGGGGGATTTTAATATCCATGTGTGCTGTCCGGAAAAACCTCTAGCAAAAGACTTCTTAAGACTTATTGACTCTTTTAATTTTGTGCAGTATGTGACCAGCCCGACACATGAACAAGGACATATTTTAGACCTTGTCCTTGCTCATGGTCTACCGGTGTCAAATCTGGAAGTCCTTGAAAATGGGATTTCTGATCATTTGGCAGTTTTATTTGACATAGTCTTATCGCATGCTGCTGTGAAATCTGGCGCTCCCAGTTGTCAACGCTGAATTTTTAACCCTCGCACTGCTAGTGGTTTCTCTGATGCCTTTCATAACCTTTGCGTACCCTCGTCTAACACAGAGGAACTCGCCTCTTGGTTCGACTCGTCATGCCGTGCCATCCTGGATTTGGTGGCTCCTTTAAAAATTGTGCTCCCAAAGCCTAAACACGAGCCATGGTTTAACGACATTACCCGCACAGCTAGGCAGGAGTGTCGCAAAGCTGAACGCAAGTGGAAAAAAGACAAATTGCATGTCTCTTATCAAATTTGGAAAGACTACTGGCGTAACTACCAGCTCACAGTAAAAGAGGCCAAAAGAGATTATCTGAGAGACCCTATCTGTCAGATCTTCTTCAAATCTCCATTCCCTCTCGCTCACTCAGGTCCTCATCCTCCCTCCACCTTCTTCTACCCTCTGCCCGTCTCAGTACAATGGGGTGCAGAGCCTTCAGTCGCTCTGCCCCCAAACTCTGGAACTCACTTCCTCCCAACATTCGTAATATTGACTCTCTTTCCTTATTCAAAACCCACCTATTCAGACTTGCCTACCCGCCTTAAATCTTTCTTTCTTTCTTTATTTATTATTTTATCTGTGTTTTATTATTGGTCTTGGCTGTACAGTGTCCTTGAGTGTTGTGAAAGGCGCTTACAAATGTGATGTATTATTATTATTATTATTATCTGTCTGACCTTATTCTAGCTAACCGTCACGACCCACGCGCACTATTTAAAACGATAGATTCTGTACTCAAACCCCTCTGCCTACTTGCTCGGATTCTTCACCCGAGATGTGCAACAGATTCCTTCAGTTTTTCATTGATAAGGTCTCTACAGCTAGGACTCTGGTCTCAAATACCGCATCTGACCCCTCTGTCCATGTTCCATGTTCAGCTGTACTAAATTCTTTTGATACTGTGTCCTTGGCGCTTTTGGAGGATGTAGTTTGCCAGACGAAGCCATCTGGCTCCCCTTGCGACTCTCTTCCCCCACGCTTCTTTCAGGAGGTTCTCCCGAGTGTTGGTGCATCGGTCTTGGATATCATCAACAGCAGCCTTTCTTCTGGTGTAGTTCCCCAACAGTTTAAACATGCTGTGGTCCAACCCTTGATCAAGAAACCTGGTCTTGATCCAGATGTGCTGTCAAGTTACAGGCCCATTTCCAAACTGCCTTTCATTTCCAAAATTCTGGAAAAAATGGTGCACATGCAGTTGAAACTTTTCTTGGATGAACATAACATCTTGGAGGTCTTCCAGTCAGGTTTCAAGACGATGCACAGCACGGAGTCAGCCCTGTTACGCGTTTCTAATGACATCCTCCTGGCAAATGACTCTGGAGACCACGTGTGTCTGGTTTTATTGGACTTAACTGCAGCATTTGATACAGTGGATCACAGTATTCTGCTGACTCGTTTGCAGCACTATGTGGGAATTGGCGGCAGTGCTCTTGAGTGGTTTAGGTCCTATCTAGCTGACAGGACCTTTTGTGGCAGCCTTGGTTGCTCTGAGTCACGCACTGCTCCCCTGTCATGTGGTGTTCCACAGGGCTCAATTCTGGGGCCTTTGCTGTTCTCGCTGTATCTGCTCCCATTGGGTTCCATCTTAAGGAAACATGGTATTCCCTTCCACTGCTATGCAGATGACTGCCAGATCTATGTCCCACTGAGCAAGAAAGACGCCTTCTCATTAAGGCCACTCCTATCCTGTCTGGAAGAAATCAAAACCTGGATGGCAAAAAATTTCTTGAAATTCAACGAAAAGAAGACAGAGGTGATATTGTTTGGTCCAAGTGGCCCTTGTACATTCCATCCTGTAGACTTGGGCCCCCTGTCTCCTTATCTGAAATCAACGGTCTCAAACTTGGGCCTTAAACTGGACAGTGATTTCAAACTCGATCGGCAAATTGGTGCCGTTGTTAAATCAAGCTTCTTTCACCTTAGACAGCTGGCCAAAATAAAACCTCTCCTCTCACATGAACACTTTGAGACAGTAATTCATGCCTTTGTCACATCCCGGCTGGATTACTGCAATGCCTTGTACTTTGGAGTCAGCCAGTCCTCCATTAAGGACTGGCATTAAGTCAAGAGGCGAGCCGCTGCTCGCCTCTTGACTTGTACTCGTAAGAGGGAGCATATAACTCCCACTCTGGCATCCCTTCACTGGCTCCCCATTCATTTTAGAGTTATTTTCAAGATCCTCCTCTTTGTTTTCAAATCTCTGAATAATCTCGCGCCACCTTACCTCTCTGAGCTCATCCGCCCCTACACACCTGCCCGACGCCTCAGGTCTGTGGACCAGTCTTTGTTAGAGGTACCAAGAGCTAAACTGAGGCTCAGAGGGGATCGAGCCTTTTCTGTTGCGGGTCCCTCTCTCTGGAATGACCTCCCACTGAACAAGTGCTCTATAAATACTGTTGACTTGACTTGACTTTTGTCCATAAGCATGATTAAAAAAAAGAGAGAGACTTTTTTTCAGCTGCTTTTTGGCCCTAAAAAATGAGCAGGCCCCTCCGTGAGTCGTCACCTTACCGTGGTGGAGGGGTTTGTGTGTCCCAATGATCCTAGAAGCTAAGTTGTCTGGGGCTTTATGCCCCTGGCAGGGTCACCCATGGCAAACAGGTTCTAGGTGAGGGGCCAGACAAAGCACGGCTCAAAAGACCCCAATGATGATAAAAATAAATGGATCTAGGTTTCCCTTGCCCGGACGCGGGTCACCGGGGCTCCCCTCTGGAGCCAGGCCTGGAGGTGGGGCTCGTTGGCAGGCGCCTGGTGGCCGGGCTTACACCCATGGGGCCCGGCCGGGCACAGCCCGAAGAGGCAACGTGGGTCCCCCTTCCCATGGGCTCACCACCCATGAGAGGGGCCAAAGGGTTCGGGTGCAATGTGAGCTGGGCGGCAGCCAAAGGCGGGGACCCTGGCGGTCCGATCCTCGGCTGCAGAAGCTAGCTCTTGGGACACGGAATGTCACCTCTCTGGCAGGGAAGGAGCCCGAGCTGGTGTGTGAGGCAGAGAATTTCCAACTGGATATAGTCTGACTTGCCTCCACACACAGCCTGGGTTCTGGTACCAGTTCTCTCGACAGGGGTTGGACTCTCTTCCACTCTGGAGTTGCTCACGGTGAGAGGCGCAGAGCAGGTGTGGGCATACTCATTGCCCCCCGGCTCAGTGCCTGTACATTGGGGTTCACACCGGTAGACGAGAGGGTTGCCTCCCTCCGCCTTCGGGTGGGTGGACGGGTCCTGACTGTTGTTTGTGCATATGCACCAAACAGCAGCTCAGCATACCCACCCTTTTTGGAGTCCTTGGAGGGTGTGCGGGAGAGTACTCCTGCTGGGGACTCCATTGTTCTGCTGGGGGACTTCAATGCTCACGTGGGCAATGACAGTGATACCTGGAGGGGCGTGATTGGGAGGAACGGCCCCCCCGATCAAAACCCGAGTGGTGTTTTGTTATTGGACTTCTGTGCTCGTCACGGATTGTCCATAACGAACACCTTGTTCAAACATAAGGGTGTCCACATGTGCACTTGGCACCAGGACACCCTAGGCCGCAGTTCGATGATCGACTTTGTAGTTGTATCATCGGATTTGCGGCCGCATGTTCTGGACACTCGGGTGAAGAGAGGGGCGGAGCTGTCAACTGATCACCACCTGGTGGTGAGTAGGCTCCGATGGTGGGGGAAGATGCCGGTCCGTCCTGGCAGACCCAAACGTATAGTGAGGGTTTGTTGGGAGCGTCTGGCGGAATCCCCTGTCAGAAGGAGTTTCAACTCCCACCTCCGACAGAGCTTTTCCCATGTTCCGGGGGAGACGGGGAACATTGAGTCCGAGTGGACCATGTTCCGTGCCTCTATTGAGCGGCTGAAATGATCTCCCTTAGAGATAAGGTGAGAAGCTCAGTCATCCGGGAGGGGCTCAGAGTCGAGCCGCTTCTCCTCCACATCGAGAGGAGCCAGATGAGGTGGCTTGGGCATCTGATTCGGATGCCTCCTGAGCGCCTCCCCGGTGAGGTGTTCCGGTCATGTCCCACCGGGAGGAGACCCCGAGGAAGACCCAGGACACGCTGGAGAGACTATGTCACCCAGCTTGCCTGGGAACGACTCGGGATCCCCCAGGGAGAGCTGGAAGAAGTAGCTAGGGAGAGGGAAGTCTGGGCTTCCCTGCTAAAGCTGTTGCCCCCGCGACCCGGCCCCGGATAAGCGGTAGATGATGGATGAAAATGAGCAGGAATTTATTTTTGCAAGAACTCCATTCAGCAAAAGATCAGAGTTCTGAGTTAGAGTACCTTTAATGAGAAAGGGCCTCCTTGTGGCTGGAGGAGACGTTTTCTGAAAAAAAAAACTCCAAAATGTTGGCGTCGTTCAACTGGTCCACTACCTCTCAGTGGTTTGTTGTTTTATATTGAAGCTTCACAAAATGAATAAATCAGCTCTGTAATTCGAAGATTTTTGTGTGCTACTGATCACCTAAAATAATTGTGGGCATGCGCAATATTTTGAAAATATAGCTTCATTGCGAGAATGGAGAGTGCAATATACATATTTCAAAGATGTCTAAGAAATGAATAATTACTTGCTGGAAACACTTTTATCTGACTTCAAAAGGCTCCATCCAAAAGGAAAAGTCCATTGTCTGGAAAAATAGAAACCTTCATTTAACCAAAAGGAGAACCGTATGTTTGATAGCACTTTTATCGGACGATACTGATACTAATACCAATACCACTTGTATCTACGATGCATACATTTCAATTAACACCGTGATAAATAATTTGAAACAAAGGCCTTCCTGTGTATGCATATGATTATTCACCCACCAGTGTAGCACCAACTACTGGCAAGGAAGGCATACAAAATTTCAGATGGCTGGCATCGTTAATGAGTACCCAATAATACCAATCAGGGCAGGTATCAGGCCGATAACTTTTATCGGTACACTCCTGTCCTATCCAGAGGCATTTGTAATACTAACTCGTCGATAAATTGTGTGTGTGTGTGGCCACCAAAAAGTTAAATGTCATAATAATATAAATCAATATTGTAATATTCATCCGCCACCTGGCCTGCTTTCCCATTGTGGTGCGGCCTGAATTGAAATGTAATTTTCCGTGTGCGTGATGCAGGTGCGGCCATTGCAGGAGTTTACAAGGCAGCGGGGAAGAGGATGATCTCTCTGAGGCTTTAGTTTTCGGCGTGGGACAGTCCTTTTTGATTGTTGTTATTTCGTTCCTCCGAGTGCTCGCCACCCTTTAGCAGCACGGAGGCGGCTGGCTCGTCCTCAGAGCTCGTCGCAACTTGCTGTGGCTCGGACAAATTGAGACACGTCGGGCCTTGGAGGTGCTCTTCGGATCAAGCCACGTCGAGCAAACTCAAGTGCAAAAAGTGAAATGCGGTACCTAGTCCGAGGAGCCGTACTTTAGTTTGCAGGACAACATTCGCCGATGAGGAAATTGTGTTTGACGTTACCCAATGGCACGGACACATTGACACATCATATTTCACTTTTTCGGGGAACTCGGCATTTAGAAGTTGAGAGAGTGATTTCGAACCTCTTTTATTCTCAACAGAGGTATTGGTGTCGTTTGTGTAAAGATCAATCATGATAAGCACGAGGGCAGCAGGCTGCTCTCTGTTGCCGGATTTTAGTAATATTTTAGATGTTTTCACTCTAATGGGTCTCGTGTGCGTGATAATTTTCCTTTTGTTGTTTTGTTTCAGTTTGACCTTGTTGAAAAAATGCCTGGAGGACAGTCAGTTCAATTCGATCTCAAAGGGAACGGTTTTCAAAATAAATAATAAAGAGTAAATGTCCTTTATAGATTTAAAGGAATATGATGATGATTGTACTGATTCTTTTTTCCTCTTTTTTTAACCCTTATTTTGTCACAGGGTTTTACTGTAATGATCTGACGACCGCAAAGCTCTTGTAGCTCCGAGCTGCCTCGCATCAATGCATAACCCACAAAAGAGCATTTTGGCTCATTTTTGACCAAATGGGAGTTCTGTCATGTCGTCCACTTTGACCCGCTTTTTAAATCCCTTACAACGATCTGACATCTTAACTTGGCCTCCTCAAGATCTACTTCCAAAAACCTTGAACATGAATGTTTAGCATCAAGTGTGTGAATTTGAGATATTAATATTGAATGGGGGCTCGGTAAAGTCCTTAAAATCCGTGTTGATTCCCAAAACATGCATGGCAGGCTGATTGAACACTCCAAATTGCCCCTAGGTGTAAGTGTGAGCATGGATGGTTCTTCATCTCTGTGTGCCCTGCAATTGGCTGGCAACCGGTTCAGGGTGTCCCCTGCATACTGCCCGAAGACAGCTGGGATAGGTCCAGCACCTCCCGCGACCCTTGTGAGGATGAATCGGATCAGAAAATGGATGGACGGATTGATGTAGTTCACCTCAACCATTGATAATATTGTCCATGAAGAGTTACTCACCTCATATATTTTGCAATAGCAAATCATGACATCATAATTTCATGAATGAATTACATTTATTTTCCTTGTTTCTGTACAGTTCAAGTAAATTTGAGCTGCTTCGCAACACAAAAAGTGGTGTCCAATCCTTAAACGATTTCTACACATTTTATTCGGGTACGAGTCTCAATTCAGTGATATCCTCTATCGATCTAAACCGTAGGTGGCTTGATGTTTTGTTTTGTTTTTTTGGGGGGTGTAATCTATAATCGCAGGTTTTGGACGGTTGTGATGTTGGTTCACTGATGATAGCAACCGTGTGTGTCTGATGTTGCTCGCCGTGGTCAAAGGATTACCCCCTTGGGGTGCGAATACTCAGTGGCATTGAAAATGAGACACTAATTTGCTCTGTGCCCTTTGCTTTCATACATGAGTTTACAACCATTTCAATTTTGTTGTTACTTTACAAGACGAGCCCTCCTGATTCCAATTTCGCTCTCTCGACGCAATGATGGAGGAATTGTCAGGAAAATCCGACTTTTCAGCCAGCTGCTGCCATTTTGATGTCAATTGCAGTCGGTTTACCTGATGCAAGGCGCGCTCTCCGAAACGCTGTAAATAAACATGCGACAAAGCAAGGATTCCTTTCAGGGTGTGCATATTTATTACACTGACCACACTGCCAATGAAATAACAGATACACGTACAGCTCGGGTAGTCGAGTGGTTGTTCCTCAACCCGAAGACTGTGGATTTGGTCCCAAACCGAAGCATCCTTGAGCAAAAAACTGCACAGAAATCTGCACCTGGTGCTGCATCATTATGTAAATGAGTGTCAATACGTTTTGATCATGACCTCACTGCACTCTGGATTCCATCAAATTGTGGGACTGCGTGAATGAGGTTTCAGAAGTGTTTTTGAGTCACTGGAAGGTCGAAAAAGGCATCATACAAGAGAACTCCCCCCATTTACCCCGACTATGCATCGATGGTTCCCAAAGGTGTGCCCACCTGTGGCATCTCTCCTGATGAAAAATAATCACTCAAACTTAAATTTGCATTCAAAACGTGCAATATCATTTGCAAAACAAATGCACGTTGCCTGATAAGTCTTTTTTTCCAGTCATGTCAGGGTTTTTTTTCGTGTATAACTTTTCAAATAGTCAATTTTTCGAGTACAGTTCAGTTGTATTTAACTTTAATTAGAAAGAATAGGACACTAAATGTAATTTAAAACTGTTTTTAATGTATTTAGGGACAATTATTTTACTTTTATGCATAATATATATATATTTTTAAACTCAGTACAGTTTGAATACTTAAATGCAGTGTTCATTTTCAAACTTCACAATTTACAGTAGCTTGCAATTAATGTCTTTTTAAAAAAACATTTATGAACACAACAATGTTACTGTATATTAAAGTTAATTAGAGTGGTAGTTGGAGAGCAAATTGTAGAATAATACTCTTTGAACATTCTATATTTTTAACATACACTTTCTCATATTTTAAATTGTAAATTAAATGCGGGATATGTTACAAAACCGACATGCTTTTGTAAAAAAAAAACTCAGACAAAAAACTACTCTGAACAAGACTGTTCATTCACGTGAAATGTACAAACCTTTTGAAATAATTGGCCTCAGTCTCATTTTGCAGCGCATAAATGATCACACACCATATTCAAGCACATTTTCGAACTGAAACAATGATTTCACAATTTTTTAAAAAAATGCAGTATTCTGTTATCATGTCCATTGTGCCTCAAGACCAGTAAAACATGCAAGGTTTCTGAACGACCACGAGCGTTTCTTAAAAGGTCTTTTTCACAGCAATCATTTTGACAGTGTCGGACAGCGAGAGTAGGACAAATATTCATTCATTTTCCGACAAATACATGTGTAAAAACAAATTTTTAAAAATAATCAAATGTAACCAACACAGGATTTAAAAATGGATATGCACTGCAAATAGGCCAGTGTTAAAAGTTCCAATAACACCACCATCAAATAGTGTCACCTCTGTCATCATAGATGTTCAATAAAACTGATATGTTATTAAAATGGAGTGTCACCTGCTGGACCCTGAATGTTGATTTGAAATTGAGACCGCACCTTCATGAAATATTTTGAAGTTCACTGCTAAGAGTCGAGACAATTTTCTTCAGCATTATTATCCTCCACGCTTTCAAGACGGAATCAGACTTCCCAAGAGTAGGAAAAACTCTCACATTGTGGCACTTGATGAAAATAATCCTCATAATTTGGTTTTCACTTGAGTTTTTCTGTTTCATATTGTTGAAAACAGATCACATTAATGAGCCAATCATTCACGAGGCACTTGGCCAATCGTGGGGTGCGTTCGTTAATACGCAAAGAAGTCGACATACATTTGGGGGGAAAGTGAGAATCGAGTGGAGTTTTCTGACATCAGATGACGTTAATCGATCTGAAGACTGTTTTGCCTTATAAGGCGCAATATTTTAGTGAGGAAATATTTTGATTGCACATCGATTTTTGGGGGGCAGGGGAATTGTAGCGACATGTCTGACATTTGCAACAAAATAAAACCAACAAATCAAAATCACTCAGATATTCAGCAAGTTACGAGGTTATAATGTGTGCTCATGATGTATGTGTAACATACAGCACAGATGAAATTTCTTCCCTCAACATAAAACAAGAGGAGCCGCTCTTGTTTTGGAGTTGTTCTCCTTTTTTTCTGTTTGTTTGTTTGTTTGTTTTTGGGAATAAATGCTTTTGTCTGTGTTCATTTTTTTCTTTCACATTTTGTTGTGAAAACAATGAATAAATGAAACATACACGGATCAAGGTGGCCCAAAAAGTATGCAAAACCACTCAACATCCGAACAGCCATTAGGTAACAAATACATGATGAAACGTTTGGCGAACCACCTAATTATCAAAGTGCGTTGCCACCATCTCCTGGGTGAAACACTTTGGAAGCGAATACCATAATGAAATGTTTGTATGTTATATATTATTGAAATGAATAGTGGGTTTTTGAAATGAAATGACCATTGAAAAATCACATTTTTACATACTATCCCTTTAAGATTGTGAGGCCTGGGTTACTTTGACCCAGACTGCATAGTGTTGACATGAACACTTGTTAGTGTTTATCTAAACACTCAGAAGTATCATGATTACTGCAATATCAACACTATATTTTGCTGTTACACTCTATTGGGTGTTGAAGATTGAACACGTTTGTAGATGTTACACTTGTCAATGTGGATGCTTATCGATACTTCACCAGTGTTAAAATGAACGCCTGAGGTGTTGCATTAACGCCAGCAGATTTGCAGTGTGGACTTCACTTATCTAATGCTTTCAGTGGGGTGTGAGCTCATTGAACACCGATAAGGCCTCAAAGTCTTGCTGAAGGACTCAAGTACTACTGACTACTGTGAATCAAACCCCTGACCTCCACCTGATCCATCTGTCAAGGTCACAATGAGTCAGGGTCATTGGAACTGCCCAACCACAGCTCATAAACACCTACAATTTATTTACGAACGATTTTTTTCGACTTTTGCTCAGAGCCTGTCCTGAGTGACATTCGTATTCATATATGGTCATTGTGGAATTTCTAAAAGAACACAATTGATATTTTACGACTATGCTCATCATTATACGGCATATATATATTCACTACCATTCAAAAGTTTGGGGTCACATCGAAATGTCCTTATTTTTGAAGGAAAAGCACTGTACTTTTCAATTAAGATCATTTTAAACTAGTCTTAACTTTAAAGAAATGCACTCTATACATTGCTAATATGGTAAATGACTATTCCAGCTGCAAATGTCTGGTTTTTGGTGCAATATCTACATAGGTGTATAGAGGCCCATTTCCAGCAACTATCACTCCAGCGCTCTAATGGTACAATGTGTTTGCTCATTGGCTCAGAAGGCTAATTGATGATTAGAAACCCCTTGTGCAATCATGTTTCTGAAAACAGTTTAGCTCGTTACAGAAGCTACAAAACTGACCTTCCTGTGATCAGATTGAGTTTCTGGAGCATCACATTTGTGGGGTCAATTAAACGATCAAAATGGCCAGAAAAAGAGAACTTTCATCTGAAACTCAACAGTCTATTCTTGTTCTTAGAAAGGAAGGCTATTCCAATGCGAGAAATTGCTAAGAAATTGAAGATTTCCTACAACGGTGTGTACTACTCCCTTCAGAGGACAGCACAAACAGGCTCGAACCTGAGTCGAAAAAGAAGTGGGAGGCAGCGTTGCACAACTGAGCAAGAAGATAAGTACATTAGAGTCTCTAGTTTGAGAAACAGACGCCTCACAGGTCCCCAAATGGCATCTTCATTAAATAGTACCCGCAAAACACCAGTGTCAACATCTACAGCGAAGAGGCAGCTACGAGATTCTGGGCTTCAGGGCAGAGTGGCAAAGAAAAAGCCATATCTGAGACAGGCCAATAAAAGAAAAAGATTAAGATGGGCAAAAGAACACAGACATTGGACAAAGGAAGACTGGAAATAAGTGTGGATGGATGAATCCAAGTTTGAGGTGTTTGGATCACAAAGAAGAACGTTTGTGAGACGCAGAACAAATGAAAAGATGCTGGAAGAATGCCTGATGTCATCTGTTAAGCACGGAGGAGGTAATGATGGTCTGGGGTTGCTTTGGTGCTGGTAAGGTGGGAGATTTGTACAGGGTAAAAGGGATTCTAAATAAGGAAGGCTATCACTCCATTTTGCAATGCCATGCCATACCAAGTGGACAGCGCTTGATTGGAGCCAATTTCATCCTACAACAGGACAATGACTCCAAACACACCTCCAAATTGTGCGAGAATTATTTAGAGCAGAAGCAGGCAGCTGGTAATCGGTAATTGAGTGGCCAGCGCAGTCACCAGATCTGAACCCCATTGAGCTGTTGTGGGAGCAGCTTGACCGTATGGTACGCAAGAAGTGCCCATCCAACCAATCCAACTTGTGGGAGCTGCTTCTGGAAGCGTGGGGTGCAATTTCTTCAGATTTCCTAAACAAATTAACAGCTAGAATGCAAAAGTACTGCAATGCCGTAATTGCTGCAAATGGAGGATTCTTTAACGAAAGCAAAGTTTGATGTGAAAAAATAATCTTATTTCAAATACAAATCATTATTTCTAACCTTCTCAATGTGTTGACTCTATTTTCTATTCATTTCACAACGTTTGGTGGTGAAGAAGTGTGACTTTTCATGGAAAACACAAAATTGTTTGGGTGACCACCAACTTTTGAACGGTAGTGTATATATATATATATATATATATATATATATATATATATATATACACACACACACACACACACATATATATTAAGGGTGTGGAAAATAATCGATATTAATCGATACATCGATGCACACGTGCGCGATTCGAGTGCATCGGCTCATTCACTGGGTACGACGCGATTGACGGGTGAAATCGAGATTCATCACGATGCATTGATGGGTATCGGTAAAATCCGATTCAAGCGCCGTTTTATTCATGTTAAACGTCACCTATCTGCCCTTTCCTAGGCGCAATGAATGCACCATCATTGTTTTGCGTTTTGTGTTGAATACGGACGGTAGCCGTGCGTCACATACAGTCCAGTACACAACTAGCGAAACACTATGGAAGTTCGCGCAAGCAGCAGCGAGGGAACTACTGTATTTAATGCTTCCGCAACATTCAGATCTTATGTTTGGAAATACTACGGCTTCGAAAAGAAAGACTGAAAGATTGATAAAAGCTCCGTAATTTGCAAAGAATGCACCACAAATATGCAGACCACTTAAAACGATGGCACCACATCACCGACAAGTTTCCCGCCCCCGCCCCATCCCCCGTCCAGTTCCTCGTTGGACACCGGAGAAACTCTTGGCAAACCAGGTGAGGATCAGAAAAAAATCGCCTCTTATTTTGGGGTCCCCTTGCAGCTCACTGTGACCGCGCAAGGAAAAACTATATATGGATGACTCTTTTGGACATTTAATTTTGACACTCAGTGACAGTGGTCTGTGTACGCTACAATACACAGAGCAGCTTTGAGGCTGTGACTGCCACATTGTTTCAATTGTATTTTTTTTCTGTCCTATGGAGATGGATATTTCATATAAGACACTCAGTGAGTAGTCTGTTTGTGTTTACACTACAGCAACAGCTGTGAGTCTCAGGTGCCAAATTGTTTACATTTTCTTTGCACAAACCCATTGTGAAAGGGCTTACCGTATTTTCACGACTATTCGACGCACTGTACTAATGGCCGCAGTCTCATTAATGGGTGACATTTCTGTATTTTACACATACACAGGACGCACCGTACGAATGGCCGCAGTTTTACAGTGGTAAAACATACGCCAGCTTAAACATACGGCATGCATGCGCACACTCTAACACGTTAGCTTGAAGCATACGGTAGCATGCCAAGACATACAGATAAGCTAAAAACACGTTTTTAAAAAGGCAACGAAAGCAGAACTGAGTTCGGGTGTATTTTATTTAGCCATCGTACAATGTTCTCACGTTTTTCGATCAATCATCACCCAGAAATCCATCAAAGTCCTCATCCTCTGTATCAGAAGCAGAGGACTGCACATCCCAGTTGTCATTGAACGCATCACATGCTAAAGTGTGAGTTTCTACGCATTGCCGAGCGGAAAGAAGGAGCAGCAACAGCAAAGTCAACATTTATTTCATGAGAAGCTTTCCCACATTTGAAAGTAAAGAACAGAGCGAAACATGGTGACAGCGCGTGTGTGTGTAGAAAGAATTGAATAATTGTGCAAGTACCGTAATCCATCAAAAACGCCGCGTTCCCTCTCGTTGTTGCGTATTGTGGCGTAACTCGCCAAGCGCTGCCTCTCACTCTTTGTAAAGTTGTGTTTGCCACCGATCATCCATTGTTCCCATGCCGTTCGCAACTTTACTTTGAACGCCCGGTTGATGCCAATGTCCAGCGGTTGGAGTTCTTTAGTCAAGCCTCCGGGAATAACGGCAAGCTCAGAGTTCATTTGCTTGACTTGGTTTTTCACCGCTGCTGTGAGATGGGCACGCATGCCAAAAGCATAACCGGTGGCTTTAAGTTTGAACTGAGCTTCGTAGGCGTGTCTTTTTGTCGAATTTATTTTCAGGGGTTCTTAGAAACCAAAACCGGAGTTGTTTTGCAACAATGCACATTGCCACACTCTATACAAGTGTTGGTACTGGCTTGAGGCGTCCCTTTAGCGTACTTACACGCCCACCCTTCACCATTGGCGGACTAGCTTGCCTGTCCTCTCTCTCCCTCTCCCTCTCTCTCTCTCCCTCTCCATATATGTATATATACACGCCCACCCTTCCCTGATTGGCCGACTTCTTTCCCGCATGCCTGGCCACAGTCACTTCCGCCTTTTCTCTATATAAACAGCATGTCAGCTGTCAGTCAGATTTTGGAACTCAGCGCATATAAAGGACGCTCCGCACCATAAGGCGTCCTGTCCATTTTGGAGAAAATTTAAGACTTTTAATGGCGCCTTATAGTCGTGAAAATACGGTAAATAAGTTTTTACACGTTCTACTGTTTATAAGGAATAAAGTGGTCTACTTTTTGCAATACCATACTAAATTCCATCTTTTTTAAAACTTTTTTTCTTTGCGTATTTGCATCATGTTTAATTGCACAATATCACAACAAATTGCACTGTATCGTATCGGATCGGATCGCAATGAATGTTTGAATTAAATGTGTATCACGTCGTATCACATCGTGAAGACGGTGAAACGTATGGCATCGTGTCGCCAGAAAATTCCATGTATCGTTTAAGTATCGCATCGCTGGTAGTGCATCGAGATATGTATCGAATCGTCCTCAGTGCTGAGATTCACATCCCTAAATATATATATATATATATATTATATATATATACACATACATACACACACACATGCGCGCGCGCGCGCGCGCACACACACACACAAAAAAAGCTGTAGGCAGCTTCCGTGAAATCCATTCCTGTATGTCGGAAATTGTCATAGACTCATTGGAGCCAGAGTTCCATCGCATCGCTCATATAGTACATAAGAGCAAATAACAGTGTCCAGACGCTTTTTGTGTTTCCTCTATGAACGATGCCACTTGGTTACCACTCAGCATGCCAAGGAGGACTTCCAGCTTTTGTCATCTCTCTTTTGTCAATATCGCGGTGATTCTATAGCATCAACAGATGTCCGAGCAACATTTTGAATTGCTGGGTACATCCTGCCAGCTCCCTCACCTTTTCACTCATTTCCCTGGCCGCTCCAGGTGACGGATATTGCAGCGCTGCCGTCTTTGTACTGATGACAATGTCTTTGAGCTTATTACAGAGGGTGTTGCTGCTCTGAACGACCTCGGCTCGAACTTCAGGTGACTTGGCCTGACGGGATAGCGTGTCGCCAATGAAAACTAGCTTGTGTGCGCTAAGGATGACAAGCTTGCTGTGAGCCACAAAGATCTTGGGCAGCTGATTGGAGTTGACGGCAGTAAAAAAGGCATCTATAGCATTGTTAATCGTTGTGAAGTTCTGCTCAGACTGCTCGAGGTAGAAAAGCAGAAGTTGTCGGTCGGCGTGGCACAACTTGGAGGAGATATTTTTCGTCAGCGTGTTGCCTTGTGGGTGAATCGGCGATGGAACCCAGCCAGTCATGTCATTGTTGATCGGTCGACTCACTTCCTGCTCTAGTCGTTCAAACTGTTTGATCTGTTGGAGTACAAGGGGAGAGTGTGATAGTTAATTACAACATTTAAACTAAACTCAGGGTTTGCAGTGATTGCAAACAACACACAATTTGTTGTTTGCAATCACTGCAAACAAAAGTGTACTTTCTAAATGGATGGGATGGGTGTGTTGGGAGGGAACAAATCTTTCTTACCCTTTGTGGAGAAGATATTAAAACAAACGCAAAGGCTCATCTTACATTTGCCAACAAACATCTTTGATGAACACCAAAACCTTTAGAGAAATATTCCGTGTCCTGATGACAAAAAAAGTTGAACTTTTGAACATTTGGTTAAAATTTTAAAAAATGACATCAGTCAAACACGTTGGGAGCAGTGTAATGCTCTGGTTCTGCTTTGCTCTTTCAGGGCCTGGATGGCTTGCTGTGTTTAACGGGGCACAGAATTCTGCCGCCATCACCATTTGCAAACACTTGATTTTAATGATTGTTGGCAAGGGTGGCACAACCAGTCAGTCAGGTCAGAGGGAAATTACTTTTTCACCTATGTTTGCATCACTCCTTTTTTAGTATTGTAATCTTTATGCATCTGCACTTCATCATATATTTCACAGGATATCTTGTGAGAGATATTTAAATATGATGTGATGCTCTGAATGTACCGCATTTTACACACTAAAAGGCGCACGTAAAAGCCTTCCATTTACTTAAAAGCTCACAGCGCGCCTTAAAATCCGATGCACCTTGTGTATGGTTATTACAGTAACATGTCGACCCCAAAATGGCTCCTTGCTAGAGACATGCTTACAACGCAGAGTTCAAACTTAAGTCGATCGGGGTACGCAGTTGAACACGGAAATAGAGCTTGCTGTTGAACTGTGTTGCTGCTTTATTAAATAAGTTTT
Organism: Hippocampus zosterae; assembly: GCF_025434085.1. Lineage (NCBI taxonomy): Eukaryota > Metazoa > Chordata > Actinopteri > Syngnathiformes > Syngnathidae > Hippocampus > Hippocampus zosterae. The sequence goes on along the minus strand of NC_067453.1, from coordinate 2,721,235 downwards.
ACTGACATGTGATCGTTCTGTAGCAATGTAGCGACGCAAGCACGCACACAAGTTCAACCAATCAGCGCTGACACAAAGAACATTACACATCAAAGAGATTTGATCTCCTTGAACAGCTCTCCTAGTTTAGCCACGACGAACATGTAAGCTAGAGGATTTGAGACTACACCACGCTCGAGGTCAGATGGACATGCTCTCCAGTCATTTGTATGTTTCTCTCCTTTTTCCTCTCTCTGTGCAAATATATATATATATATATATATATATATATATATTTTCTACCAACAACCTCTGTCCTGTCAACGTCTTCTTTTGTCCCACCGAGGGTTAGCCAGTGTGCTGATAAAGAGACCAAGAATCTCTTTAACAACAGCACTCAACAGCTATCTTCGGTGTTTCGTTTGTTCAAAGCTTATTTGATCTGTGACGAGGGTTGCGTGGGAGATGATTGGTTGAACCACGTGCGTACGTGCTCGCGCTCATGCGCGCACAGCAGAGAGCAGCGGACTATGGACTGCTGAGGCGCGGTTCACTCGAGTGGGGTTGGAACAGTTCTGTTGGTATTTCCTTGATTGTAGCGCCATCTAATGTATGCATTGTAGATTGCGTCTTATAGTGCAGTGCGTCCAATATATAAGAAAAAAAAAATACAAAATAGGCCATTCGTTGAAAGTGCGCCTCATAATCCAGTGCGCCTTTTAGTGTGTACTTGGCTTTTTTTCCTATAGCTGTGTTGCCTTTATTTTGTTTCTGACTTGAGTTTAATCTTTGGATTTAAGCAAAGGAATCCCTATTTTTGCTGAAAATGTCTGAATTTGGTGCGGTGTAGCTCCCCAACTCCTGTTCTGATTGACCCCAAATTTAAGATTTCGTGTTGTGCCATCACCATCAACAATTACAGAAGGTTTCATTAAAATCTAAATCTGCTTGGTTGATTTGGCATGGAACGACCCCATTCAGTTGTTCAACTGCAATGGGGGACAATGTTATGTTCTTGACACAGGTGTTAAAAATAAAAAGATGTGTGGATATTTGGCCATTTCAAAGAGGTCTCTCACACACACACGCACCTGTTGCTGCTCCAACTGTGTCTTGTTTTTGATGCTGCTGCCTTTCTCCATCAGTTGTCTTTGGCTCTTCTCAAACTCTTCCTTACCCTGACAAAATAACACAAAGTCCCCTCCTTATTTTAGTGGTCAAACGGTTGAGTGTTCAATGTTACATTAATGGTTGATTTAATATGTGTGACAATATCAATGTTAATGAATGAGAAGTGTGAGGCGTATTGTCATAGTTTCACATGGGTTAATGTTTGTAAAAGTTTTTTTTTCCCTCCAAAATCTCCTTTCACTGAACATTTTAGTCATTTTACTTGTTATTTCTTGACTTTCATCTTGCATGTCTGTTAAGAAATGCTTTAAAATGATGTATTTTTTGAGAGAAGCACATTGAGTTTATCTTGTGTATGAAATGCACTCCATAAATAAAGCCGCCTTGCCTTAAATTATGTATGTTAAATGTCAAGGCATTATGATCATTGTAAGCTGATTAAAATGCCGATAAATCTCCAATTACTAGCAATAAGTTCACACATCTCGACCTGTATTTGTCCACGTGTCAAACTGTATGTAATGCAATGATCATGTCTGTACCTGGAGATGCACATAGTCATAATCCTCCATCCATCCTTCCTCGGTGGTCTCATAGGGTCTGTCAACACCCCCCTCTTCCTCTGCAGCAGCAAACTTCGGGGGCGAGGGTAAAGGTCGCGACTGAATGTTTACTCGCTCTCCCGCTTGATAGCTCCCACTTTCTGATCCTGTCACGTGGGAGCTAATCCCTCCTGGCAATGGAGGAAGCGGTAACTGTTGCTGGTGACTGCGTTTGAAGAGCAATGAGGCATTGCCGTGGAGAAAGGAAGCCAGCTGTTTGGCGTCATCTGGGATTCCACGCACTGTCATTACTAGCTGATCTAAGACATCCCGACCTGGTTGAGGTTTGGCGAGTTCTGCATGCAACCAAGAAATGGCATCTAAACTCTGAGTCTGCGCAATTAAACTCTGAAAGACCTCCTCCAATTTGCCCACCTGTCGGCCCAATTTGGTCTGCAGGGAGCGGTCGGTGGCCTGGCCCGCATTTGTTACGGCACCCCGGGAAAATTCGAGAAAGTCCCGGAGAGTGAAACACACCCGGTCAACGGCCTGGTGAATGGCTGGAAGATTCCCCTCCAAGTTATCCGGGCTTCGCCAGTTGCTCGTGATGAATGACATCATTACGGAGACACTTAACTCAACGGCTTGTTGAAGGCGGGAAAGGCGCTCCATGGCCGGGTCCAGGTCTAACAGAAGGGGTTTTCCACTAAATGGGGCAAGAGATGATGAGAACAGCTCATTGTCGGTGACAGGGAGCATGTCCAAGGAGGAAGCCGAGTTGTTGCTCAGTGTGCTCCCTGTGCTGGAGGCCGAGAGCCGCTTGAATGCCCTGTGCAGCTCCTCACCTGGCAATTGGGCATCACGGGCGACCTGAAATTCATAAACAGGTTTCAGTGTCTTTACACAAAGAGACTGAATGACTGGAGTTAAGATACTGCTCAGCACGGTCATCACGGTAACGGAACGAGGAATGTGTAGACCACGGTGGCCAAATGATTTGAATTGCCAACCGTTGTTTTCTCTGTGCGCCCTTACTCAACGTGACGGTACCAAATACCAGGCAGCCAACACAATCTGGAGCTGAACACGCTCAGGACGGTAGATATGATCGTGGACTTCAGAAAACATCCAAAGCTGCCCTTCAAATGATCCAACTGCCCTGCATCAACCATCAAGACCTTCAAGTTCCTGAGAACCACAGTCTCCCAGGACATGAAGTGGGAGGGCAACATTAACTCCTTCCTGAACAAGGCCCAGCAGAGGATGTACTGAGGAATGCTGAGGAAGCAGGGCCTGCCACAGGAGCTGCTGAGACAGTTCTACACAGCAGCCATCAAATGAGTCCTGAGTTCCTCCATCAGAGTCTGGTTTGGGACTGCCACAAGAAAAGGACAAGATCCGACTGCATTCCACTTAACTGGAATACATTCACTTAGCACATCAATTAATCATTTCTCATTTGCTATTCACTCTCTTAACTGAAGCAATGCCCTATATCTAGGCACTTTGCAATGTTTTATTTTTTTATTTTTATTGTCCACACAGTTGGGGGAATGTGCTAACCCTAGTGTCAAAGTCAAGGCCCGGGGGCCAGATCTGGCCTGCCACATCATTTTATGTGGCCCGCGAAAGCAAATCAACCATGTCAAGTTCTATGATGCTTGATAAAGTCTGAACCAAAACTTCATTTTGTCATATGTAATCCACAATAACAGTTATTATTCTTGACTTCTGATTTTAAAAGTAGTTATTCATCAATTTATTGTGTGCTGTGTACGTAATATGTGGAGGGGATTCAACATTTATATGGTTTCCCAAAATTCATAACGGCGATCCAAGGGAAATCGTAACGACAATGTGGCAAGCGACAAAAATGAGTGCTCCATGCTTCAGGAGGGTCAATTCTGCAACTCTAAACTCAGGCAGATCTTGTACAGTGAGAGGGCACCAGGGTCATTATAGTGAACGAAATGGAAAATAAAAAATAACTTTTTGTTCACAAAAACAAATGCTTTTGGGGGAAAAATAACAATGAATTGAAACTATAGTACAAATTGCGTTTATAAAACTAACTAGGATTACGGTAAAAATGTCCTTTGTTTTCATCTTTGTCAATTAATACATTTAAAAATCGTACATGAGATTTTGGAGTTGATTTTAAATACCGTATTTTCCGCACTAAAAGACGCACTGGATTATGAGGCGCACCTTCAATGAATGGCTATTTTGTAAATATTTTTCATACATTGGACGCTTTGCATTATAAGGCGCAATCTACAATGCCTCCACTAGATGGTACTACGCTCCTTCCATTCAACTCGAGAGGCGTCCGTTCAACTTGAGGCGTTCATGACCTCTCATGGCCTCTGAAAAACGTAAATTAAGTATTACTGTACTTAAATGAAACTATGAAAATTGAAAATAATGCATCAAAACAGAAAATCAAGCACGGAAATCACAAAATAAATTCTATATCCCCCTACAGATTTTTTTTGTGATTGAAATTCTATATCCCCTTACAGAATTTATGTTGTGATTTCCTTGCTTGATTTTCTTCGTGGTTTCATTGAAGTAATAATTAATTAACGTTTTTCAGAGGCGGCCATGAACGCCTCTCGGGTGGACGGAAGAGAAGGCACGGAGACGGACAAAGACGTGCGTACAGTACTTGTATTTATTGAGACTGTGAAAACCATTAATAAAGTCTGTTTAAAAAAAATAAAACCACAACCACAGCTCTCCGTTTTTCAACAAATACAGGTGCATCTTTGTCCGTCTCCGTGCCTTCTTTTCTTCCGGTCAACTCGAGAGGCGTTCATGACCGCCTCCGAAAAACGCATTTGTATTTCCTTGATTGTAGCTCGAACAGTATGATCAGATGTCAGTTGTAGTTATTTATTCCTTTGTTGTGTATTCACAAATGATGAAATCACAATATAAATTCTGTAAGGGGGGGGGGCTATAGAATTTATTTTGTGATATCCTCGCTTGCTTTTCAGTTTTGATGTATTATTTTCAATGTTTGTAGTTTCATTGAAGTACTGTAATCATTACTTTACGGTTTTTGGAGGCGGTCTTCAACGCCTCTCGAGTCGAATGGAAGAAGGCACGGAGACAGACAAAGACGTACCTGTCTTCGTTGAGACTGTTCTAAAAAGTGAACACCGCAGCGCTCCTTTTTTCGGAGCTGCAACAAAAACCCTATTTATTAAAGTCAAGTCAACAGTATTTATAGAGCACTTTCAAACAGCCATCGCTGCATACAAAGTGCTGTACATGGAGCGATTTAACATGCACAATAAACAGTAAGACAAATCGGTAATAAAGGTGGTAGAAAGCACCAAGCAGTAAAATCAAGAACAAATCTGTCATGCTGAGTCGAACGCCAAAGAATACAAGTGAGTTTTGAGGAGGGCTTTAAAGATGGGCAGCGAGGAGGCTTGCCGAATGTTCAGTGGGAGGTCATTCCAGAGAGCGGGACCAGCAACAGAAAAGGCTCGATCCCCTCTGAGCCTCAGATTAGTTCTTGGAACAAAGGCTGGTCCACAGACCTGAGGCGCCGGGCATTGGAAGCATGTCTCCAGGAAGGAACCATCTTGGAGTCCATGTATTACTGTAATAACCATACACAAGACGCACCGGATTTTAAGGCGCTCGGTGAGCTTTTAAGAAAATGGAAGACTTGTTTAAGATCACACAGCGTAATCTGGGTGGCATTTTATTCAGTATTTTTAAATCATCTTTTTATTTTTGACAATATCTGTAAATTTAGTTTCCTGCTTTTAACTGATAAGGCATACTTGATGGTTTTAAATGCTGCTGAAATTAAGTGCTGCTTGACGAGCCTATATTGTGTTAATAAATGTGACGTCACTGAAGGCCTATGGTTGAAATGCACGGCCCGTCACTGCCCTCAACCTAAGTAAGCTCATGTCTGTTCGCCAGCGACCCTGAACACATAAGCGGTAGAGAACGTTGCTGGCCAGGTCTGTGCATCTCCTACCTGTGGCGGGACATCGTAGATATTTGTGCATTCGCTCTCTCCTCGCTCCTCTTGCTCTCTTGGGATGTCATAAACATCCAGGGCAGGTTGCCCTCCATGGTGCACGCGAGCTGGAAAATTGTAGATTTCCTCGGCCAGCTGGCTAACTTTATCTCTTCCTCTGTGTTTTTTGGTGAGTGTAGGGGGTGGCACATCATAGACATTTTCATCCTGCTTTACATTTACATCACGTTTGTGATCATCATTGGGACTGCTATACATGTACTGCTCGGGAAGAGTGGAGGCTTGCGGTTTCTTGTTGGACAAATGGGAGGGCACATCATAGGTCTCCTCTTTTATAAGTTGAGTGACAGAAACTTCTTTACCGACTGTGGATGGGAAATCATAAACCTGGAAAAATGAGAGAATATCTTTTAGAATCATTAAATACATCATTGTCAAATTCCTAACTTTAATGGGTGTCCAGAAAAACAATCTCTGCTTTTCCAACATTAATGATGGCGAAACAGGTTGTTGCGCAATCTTTTGATGCAATAACTGATATCAAACATTGGTTGATTTGGGCTTCGAGTCCAGCCTATACTGTACTAGAGAGTCTCGCGGTGGTCGGCGCAAGCAACAAAATAAGTTGAAAATGAGTGACGTATTACCGTACAACCCAATGTAATGAGGCAAAACAGCGTCAAAATGTGAATACCACCTAACCGTAGTACAGCAGTATATCACAAGAAAGTGAGAGTGCACTACTTACATTTTTGTTTTCATGTGACAACATTGAAGAAATTGCTCTTTGCAACAAACCCAGTTCATATGAAGTTGTAATGTGATGTCATATGAAGCATGAATAAAAACAGAATACAATCATTTGGAAATCATGTTAAACCTATTCTTAATTGAATGCACTCTGAAGACAAGATATTTAATGTTCAAACAGATTAACTTTAGTGTACAGTATCAGCAAATCCATCCAAATCCATTATCTGATCCACTTATCCTCACGAGGATCACACATACATCCACATTTGTTCCATATTTTTCAAGAAAATGGAGCTCCTGAAGCTCCATAACTTGACGTGACAGAGAGAAACTGCAATCTGTTTTAGATCACGCACCCAAAAATTTGTTAAAAATAGCTGTGAGACCTTGCTCAACAAAAATTATGTTCCCCAGTGTGCAGTTTGTGTAACAGTGTAAATTTACCATCACCGAAAAATAACACACAACACGTAACATCTTAACCACTGGCAACAAAAGTGAGTACATCCTTAAAGTAAAAATGTCACAATTGGGCCAATTTTTCAATATGCCTTCCTTGGTGTCATGAGACACTTCGTGAGCCGTCACCTTACCGTGGTGGAGGTGTTTGTGTGTCCCAATGATCCTAGGAGCTAAGTTGTCTGGGGTTTTATGCCCCTGGCAGGGTCACCCATGGCAAACAGGTCCTAGGTGAGGGACCAGACAAAGACTCATAAACCCCTTATGATAAATAAAATCAATGGCACTCAGTTTCCCTTGCCCGGACGTGGGTCACCGGGGCCCCCCTCTGGAGCCAGGACTGGAGCTGGGGCTCGTTGGCGAGCGCCTGGTGGCCGGGCCTACACCCATGGGGCCAGGCCGGGCACAGCCCGAAGAGGCAACGTGGGTCCCCCTTCTCATGGTCTCACCACCCGTGGGAGGGGTCAAAGGGGTCGGTGGCAATGCGAACTGGGCGGCAGCCAAAGGCGGGGACCCTGGCGGTCCGATCCTCGGCTGCAGAAGCTAGCTCTTGGGACATGGAATGTCACCTCTAAGGCAGGGAAGGAGCCCGAGCTGGTTTGTGAGGCAGAGAAGTTCCGACTGGATATAGTTGGACTTGCCTCCACACACAGCCTGGGTTCTGGTACCAGTTCTCTCGAGAGGGGTTGGACTCTCTTCCACTCTGGAGTTGCTCACGGCGAGAGGTGCAGAGGAGGTGTGGGCATGCTCATTGCCCCCCGGCTCAGTACCTGTACATTGGGGTTCACACCGGTAGACGAGAGGGTTGCCTCCCTCCGCCTCTGGGTGGGGGGACGGGTCCTGTGTTTGTGCATATGCACCAAACAGCAGCTCAGCATACCCACCCTTTTTGGAGTCCTTGGAGGGTGTGCTGGAGAGTACAACTGCTGGGGCCTCCCTTGTTCTGCTGGGGGACTTCAATGCTCACATGGGCAATGACAGTGAGACCTGGAGGGGCGTGATTGGGAGGAACGGCCCCCCACCCCCCTGAACTCGAGTGGTGTTTTGTTTTGTTATGTGTTTTTGCTATTGGACTTCTGTGCTCTTCACGGACCGTCCATAACGAACACCTTGTTCAAACATAAGGGTGTCTGGTGCACTTGGCACCAGGACACCCTCGGCCCCTAGTTCGATGATCAACTTAGTGGTTGTATCATCGGATTTGCAGCCGCATGTTTTAGACACTCGGGTGAAGAGAGGGGCGGAGCTGTCAACTGATCACCATCTGGTGGTCAGTAGGCTCCGATGGTGGGGGAAGATGCCGGTCCGTCCTGGCAGACCCAAACGTATTGTGAGGGTTTGTTGGGAGCATCTGGCGGAATCCCATCTCTCCCACCTCCGACAGAGCTTTTCCCATGTTCCGGGGGAGGCGGGGGACATTGAGTCAGAGTGGACCATGTTCCGTGCATCTATTGTCGTGGCGGCAACCCCCGTACTCGCTGGTGGACACCAGCAGTAAGGGATGCTGTCAAGCTGAAGAAGGTGTCCTATCGAGCCTTTATGGCCTGTGGGACCCCAGAGGCAGCTGACGGGTATCGACTGGCCAAGCGGACCGCGGCTTCGGTGGTCGCCGAGGCAAAAACCCGAGCGTGGGAAGAGTTCGGTGAGGCCATGGAAGCCGACTTCCGGACGGCTTCGAGGAAATTCTGGTCCACCATCCGACGTCTCAGGAGGGGGAAGCAGTGCACCACTAACACTGTAGACAGTGGCGATGGGGCGCTGCTGACTTCGACTCGGGACGTTGTGAACCGGTGGGCAGAGTACTTCGAAGACCTCCTCAACTCCACCAACACGCCTTCCTTGGAGGAAGCAGAGCCTGGGGACTCTGAGGTGGGCTCTCCTATCTCTGTGGTTGAAGTCACCGATGTGGTTAAAAAGCTCCTCGGTGGCAAGGCCCCAGGGGTGGATGAGATCCGCCCGGAGTTCCTCAAGGCTCTGGATGTTGTGGGGCTGTCCTGGTTGACACGCCTCTGCAACATCGCATGGTCAATAGGGAGAGTGCCTCTGGATTGGCAGACCGGGGTGGTAGTCCCTCTTTTTAAAAAGGGGGACGGAGGGTGTGTTCCAACTACGGAGGGATCACACTCCTCAGCCTCCCTGGTAAGGTCTATTCAGGGGTGCTGGAGAGGAGGGTCCGTCAGGGAGTCGAGCCTCAGATTGAGGAGGAGCAGTGTGGTTTTCGTCCCGGCCGTGGAACAGTGGACCAGCTCTACCCCCTTAGCATGGTCCTTGAGGGTATGTGGGAATTCGCCCAACCAGTCTACATGTGTTTTGTGGACTTGGAGAAGGCGTTTGACCGTGTCCCTCGGGGAGTTCTGTGGGGGGTGCTTCGTGGGTATGGAGTACCGAACCCCCTGATACGGGCTGTTCGGTCACTATACCACCGATGTCAGAGTTTGGTTCGCATTGCCGGCAGTAAGTCGGAATCGTTTCCAGTGGGGGTAGGACTCCGCCAAGGCTGCCCTTTGTCGGCGATTCTGTTCATAACCTTTATGGACAGAATTTCTAGGCGCAGCCGAAGTGTTGAGGTGGTCCGTTTTGGGGGCCTCAGTATTGCATCCCTGCTTTTTGCAGATGATGTGGTGCTGTTGGCTCTTTCAAACGGGGCTCTCCAACTCTGACTGGAGCGTTTCGCAGCCGAGTGTGAAGCGGTTGGGATGAAAATCAGCACCTCCAAATCTGAAACCATGGTCCTCAGTCGGAAAAGGATGGAGTGCCCCCTCCGGGTCGGGGAGGAGATCTTACCCCAAGTGGAGGAGTTCAAGTATCTTGGGGTCTTGTTCACGAGTGGGGGTAGGATGGCTCGGGAGATCGACAGGCAGATCGGTGCAGCGTCTGCTGTGATGCGGACGTTGTATCGGTCTGTTGTGGTGAAGAAGGAGCTGAGCCAAAGGGCGAAGCTCTCAATTTACCGGTCGATCTACGTTCCCACCCTCACCTATGGTCACGAGCTATGGGTCGTGACCGAAAGAACGAGATCCCGGATACAAGCGGCTGAAATGAGTTTTCTCCGCAGGGTGTCCGGGCTCTCCCTTAGAGATAAGGTGAGAAGCTCGGTCATCCGGGAGGGGCTCAGAGTCGAGCCGCTTCTCCTCCACATCGAGAGGAGCCAGATGAGGTGGCTTGGGCATCTGATTCGGATGCCTCTTTGACGCCTCCCCGGTGAGGTGTTCCGGTCATGTCCCACCGGGAGGAGACCCCGAGGAAGACCCAGGACACGCTGGAGAGACTATGTCACCCAGCTTGCCTGGGAACGCCTCGGGATCCCCCGGGGAGAGCTGGAAGAAGTAGCTAGGGAGAGGGAAGTCTGGGCTTCCCTGCTAAAGCTGTTGCCCCCGCGACCCGGCCCCGGATAAGCGGTAGAAGATGGATGGATGGATGGATGGATGGATGGAAGTAGCAATCATTTCCAGTGAGGCTAGGACTCGGCCAAGGCTGCCCTTTGTCGCCGATTCTGTTCATCACCTTTATGGACAGAATTTCTAGGCGCAGCCTAAGTGTTGAGGGGGTCCGTTTTGGTGGCCTCAGTATTGCATCCCTGCTTTTTGCAGATGATGTGGTGTTGTTGGCTCCTTCAAACAGGGCTCTCCAACTCTCACTGGAGCGTTTCGCAGCCGAGTGTGAAGCGGTTGGGATGAAAATCAGCACCTCCAAATCTGAAACCATGGTCCTCAGTCAGAAAAGGATGGAGTGCACCCCCCTGGGTCGGGGGGAGATCTTGCCCCAAGTGGAGGAGTTTAAGTATCTTGGGGTCTTGTTCATGAGTGAGGGCAGGAGGGAGCGAGAGATTGACAGGCGGATCGGTGCAGCGTCTGCTGTGATGCGGACGTTGTATCGGTCTGTCGTGGTGAGCTGAGCCAAAGGGCGAAGCTCTCAATTTACCGGTCGATCTATGTTACAACCCTCATTTATGGTCACGAGCTATGGGTCGTGACCGAAAGAACGAGATCCCCGATACAAGCGGCCGAAATTAGTTCTCTCCACAGGGTGTCCGGTCTCTCCTTTAGAGATAAGGTGAGAAGCTCGGTCATCCGGGAGGGGCTCAGAGTCAAGCCGCTTCTCCTCCACATCGAGAGGAGCCAGATGAGGTGGCTCGGGAAACCGTTTCGAATGCCTCCTGAACGCCTCCCTGGTGAGGTGTTCTGGGCATGTCCCACCTGGAGAAGACCCAGAGGAAGACCCAGGATACGCTGGAGAGACTATGTCACCCAGCTGGCCTGGGAACGCCTCGGAATCCCCCGGGGAGAGTTGGAAGAAGTAGCTAGGGAGAGGGAAGTCTGGGCTTCCCTGCTAAAGCTGTTGCCCCCGCGACCCGGCCCCGGATAAGCGGTAGAAGATGGATGGATGGATGGTGTCATGAGACTTATTAGTTTTACTAGGTCTTTTGTGAATTGCCGAGCAAGTGTGCTAAATTTAAAAACCTTATGGTGAAGAAGTCAATGAAGTAAGGATCTGAAAAAACAAAAACAACAACTGTTGCAGTTCATAAAGATGGCTTTGGCCAAGATCCTGGAACTGAACTGCAGTACAGTGGCCAAGAGCACAAAGCGTTTTAAAAGGACAATTTCCACCCAGAGCAATCTTCACCGCGGTCCACCAAAGGAGTGCGGTCCACATCTCAACGTTTGATCGATCATCCAGTGGGGTCGTCTTTGGAAAACAGACATCATGAGTGCTGTCAGCACTGCTGCAAAGATTGAAGGGGTGGAGGGTCAGCCTATCAGTGCCGAGATGTGCTACATACTGCATGAAATTGGTCTGGGGATGAAGCGTTTTGAAAAGAATTCCCACAAACAGCTTGGTGGGATACAAGCATACAAAGGACAATGTTTACTGAAAGCATTTTCTCTGGTCTGATGAGACTATGATGAAATTATCCTGTTCAGATTGTGTCGAGCGTGTGAGATGGCAAAGATGTGATGAGTACAAAGCAAATGTGTCTTTCCTACAGTTAAGCATAGCGGTGCAAGTGTCATGGTCTGAGGCTGCACGATTCCTGCCACCACTTGGGCGCACAGTTCACTGGGGTAACGATGCATGCCAAAAATCTAAGTACTGTGATACACTGAAGCAGAGCATGATCCACAATACAATACAATACAATACAATACAATACAATACATGCTGATTTATATAGCACTTTCACAACAGCGGCAGCTGTAACAAAGCGCTTAACAAAACAGTTAAAGTAAAATAATAAATCCCCCTCAGTTCAGGAAACTGAGCCACATGGCAGGATTAAATCATTATGATGACCCCAAACACGCCTCCAAGATGACCCCTACCTTGCTCAAAAAGCTAAGGGTAAAGTGGATGGACTGGTCAATCATGCCTCACAATCTAAATCATGTTGTGCAACTGGAGGGTAAACTCAAACAGAAGGCAGAGGAGCACAAGATAGTGAACATCCACCACTTAATAGCATCATACGATACAATCCATTTATTTGCATCGTGCTTTCACAAAAAGTGCAGCCGTTTCCAGAATTGCTCTTTCCAGAATATTTAACATGGGCGAATGGAAGATGATTTCATACCCAAGAGGGTTTAATTAAGGCAGCACTAGAAATTACAGGTGGCCCCGATAAACTATTGACATTTGGGCACAATTTGGACATTTTGATTTAGAGCTGAAATCTGTTTTGTTCCCAGGAGTTTAGACGTTAATGGTGTGTCATTACAGAGAAAAATGTGTGAAGTAATAAATATAACAAATATTTCAACGAATAAATGAATGCATAAATGAATACATGTATTTGTGTCATGTGTTGTGTAGGTGCTCTCAGTTTCTTTCAATTGTGTGCTGATTCAGAGATGCAGGGGATGCACGGACGGCTAAGTCTGGAAAGAGTTGTCGCTCCATGGCCGGACTTGCTGTTCCGTTGTCTGTTGCCAGCGATGGTCGGTCGCCCAACAAACAAGAGCGAGACAGAGGTCGCACTGCAGAGATGGCTGTATTTATGGCACTTGATCCCTAAGCTCATTGAACTCAAGATGCTTATTTTTCCTTAACTATGTATTATATGCGCCATGTTTGCTACTACACAGCCGTGTACTGCTTCACACACACACATCATTTCAGTTTTTGCCTCTCAAATGGCCGATGAATATTCAGTATGAGGGTAGACTCTTATCGTCCAGAAAACACAGTAAGTATAAACTGACCTGTGTGTTGAATATGTCACGGGTGGGAGGCACATCATATACATCCTGCTGGGTTGAAAATTGATGTCTGAGTGGAACATCATACTGATCACGATCTGGCTTCACTGTGTCATAGACATAACCTCCTTGAGTAGCAGAAAGACCCTGATGAGAAATAAAAGATGTTGTGTCAATAACAAATTATTGGTGACAAAGGGTTTATAATACGGCCCAATAAATCAGAATTTTTTTTAAGTCCATGCTGATTCCAATATTTGACAAATTAAAAATCTGATAACCGATTAATTAATTACAAAAATATATAGATATAAAATGAATAAAACTTTTTTTTTCATCCCTTAACGCTTACAAAAATAATAATATGAATTGCTGGCAGAACATTCAAATTCGAATACTAAACCTTGTGCTCAATTATCCAATTGAACAACAGAGAGAAAATCTGCAAAATAGGCAGATTTTTCCTTTTTTTTTGGCGGGGGGGGGGGAATAAAACAGTTAATATCAGCCAATTAATCGGTCAGGCCCTACTTTCTAATACCAAATTTGATGGAAAATGCATGATGATGCATGATATCCATATATTTTCTGTGGCACTTCTCCTTACTAGGGTCGCAGGAGAGCTTGAACCGATGCCAGCTGATCTTTGACCAAGAGGCAGAGGGTGTATGCAGGGGTGGCCAACCGGTCAGAGACTAAAAGTCAGTTTTTTACTGTGTTACGACAAAGAGCCACATCATAAACGCGGGCAAAGAAACATCACTGCATCTCTTCCCGACACACACGCGCACACACACACACACACACACACACACACACACACACACACACACACACACACACACACACACACACACACGCACACACACACACACACACACACTTCTGCTCAGCCATATTTATTGATTATTGATTCAGTTGTCATCTGACTGGTTGCCCTGTATGTCAATCATGTAACGTTAATCATTAAACGGATTGCTGATAGGCTAATATCGGAAATTCTGCTGTACATAGCGCTGTTGTTTGAATGGCAGCACCACCGCAGAGGCGTTTTCGATGCTTGTCATGTGAAAGCCCGGGAGCCGCATTGAACCAGCCAAAGAGCCGCGGGTTGGCCACACCTACTGCAGTGCAGTGGTTCTTAACCTTGTTAGAGATACCGAATCCAACCAGTTCATACGCATATTCACCGAACCCATAATGAGTGAAAAAAAGCATTTTTTATTTGTATTTTTTTTTTACAAATTCAAGACATAAAAAGCAAATTTATTAAAAAGAGAGAAAAAACGGATCCCTTCAATAAAATGTGTTAATTGTGCACAAAATGAACCAGCCAGCAATGGCCAAGCAGGCGTATCATAACTAATTGACATGTTGAGTCGGGTGTGCCCTAATGCAGAGGCTCCTGCGAACCCCTGAGACCGATTCACCGAACCCCTAGGGTTCGATCGAACCCAGGTTAAGAACCACTAGAGTCTAGTGGTTTCCAGCAAAGTGGATGGCACACCTACAAGAGACAAATGACCATTCCCCATATTGAAACCAAACCTTTATGCTACTGTAATGGTTTGCATTGCATTGAATGGAAATCGTTGAGTCATGCCTCAAGAAAGAAATACTCGGATACTATGTTTGTTGTAACAGAGCTAACCCAACATAAAGGACACTAGCTAGCACTGTGTCAGTGTATGTAGGTAAATTTCATCCCTCTGAGATTTCAACGCCACTGACTTCACTGCCTGTGCTCCCAAGCTGGTGACAACGTGGCTCCATCGCCCGAGTCGGTGGGGCTGGGACAGCGGTGTTGCCACCACTGTTCAGTGAAACAAATACCTTCCCACACATCAAAATAACAGAATAAAAACTAATGGGTTGGACAGAACAATGGACATTTTTATATCCAGTGATCCCTCGCTATTTCGCGGTTTGTTTATTGTGGCTTCGGTGCATCGCAGATTTTTTCAAACATTCATAAAAATAAAAAGAAAAAAAAATATATTTTTTTGAAGTCCGCAAAAATCAGTGTCTAAGTGTTGTTTACTATGCATGCTAGTGTGTGGCACTCTGCTCAAGCTCGGAAGGTCCACGTGGGGCACCTGTGTGTGCATGCACGCATGGGCTCGCAGATGAGTGTATGTGTGTTGCTGAGAGAAAGAGAAAGACAGAGAGAGCGAGAGAAGGCTTATAAGAACAAAAGCAGGTCTCTTTCATTCTTAATTGTCTTAATTGACTAATCATAAACACGTCTGCTACACGCCACTGGCCTGTGTGTGTGTGTGTGTGTGTGTGTATGTGTGTGTGTGTGTGTGTGTGAGTGTGTGTGTGTGTGTTAGTGCGCTGTGCTCAAGAGCAAAGGCCTCAATTTTTTAAAATATATGTTAATTGGTCGCTACTTCACGGATTTTCGTTTATCAGGGTGGTTTTGGTCGCCATTAACCTCGATAAACGGGGATTACTGTAATACTAAGTATCCTGTCGTAATATGAGCACACAACACTACATTAGTACAGGAAGAAGTCACAGGTGCCTCTCACGCAGCACCGGGGGGAGATGGCTCGCTTCCGATTGTGAACATACATCTTCGACGATCATATTAATTTTTGTTGTGAGTGAGAAACGAGATCCGAGAGGGAGAGAGTGCAAAATAATGTTCATATACTATCACTCAATTGAAAATTAATTTGAGGAATTTCCCTCACACCATTCAGTGAACCGTTATGGGTGGAGTAGGGCTGGGCGAGTAAAGAAAAAAAATAATGATCCTCATTATTTTGATTGATATTGAAATCACGATTATTTCAATAATTATTAATCAAATTAAAAACTTGGCATTTATTCAACTAACAAAACTCAGCCACTCAAAAGTTATTGCCTCATGCCCATTCATCCCAGCACATTGAACACTTAAATTCCTGAACACTCTATTTCTATTTTTGATGATATTGACTTTATTTATTTTCAGTCTTGGGTCCGACTGGGCTAACCTGGGATTGTATTTCACGCCATGTGATGTGGAAATGTGTGTTGGTATGACAAAAAAGTCATTTTAATCTTTGTATACTTGAATTTAGAGCAAATGAAATGTATTGAATCCTTGAAAACTCGACTTTCAAGATAACTTGAAAGAACAACAAGAAAATAAATGAGTAAGAAGGTAAATAAGATTATACTACAATAATAGCGATTGGAAAAAACAAAAACTAATATCGGCTGTTCCTGCATGTTTGGCCTCTGAATGAGAACAAAAGCTGTGCCTGAACTCTAATCATGCCTGTGTGTATGTTTTGCCACAGTGTGTGTTTGACTTTTCGTTATTTGAATGACTTTGTTTTTTGTTATTGTAAAATGTCCTTGGGTGTCTTGAAAGGCGCTTATAAATAAAATGTATTATTATTATTATTATCCCTCCCGAAGTCAATGCTAATTCCGCTAGCATTTGAATGGGATCCTACATTGCCTTTAGTGTTAGCGCTAGCGATGTCTTAAAAACGAAGCATGGTTTGTATTTACATATGTAATGTGTGTACCAGTAATTCTTTTTGTTGTGTGTTTAGTTTTACAGTCTACTCCAACAGGGTGTCATTAGACACCTTAAAGGACACTCAAAGATGGCAGAATCGCACACGCTGCATGTTTGCTACAGAAGCAACACGGTGCAATCAGGGGTACTTTCAACAGGAACATTGATGGTCTTCTTTCGATCATAATGTTTCAAGATCAAGATAAGCCAACATTATCACAATTTAAATGTCGATTAGTTATCCAGTCCAAGGGTGGAGCTCATTGATATTGCAGTTTCAAATTTCAGGCTTGTGGCTATTTTAGCACCAAGGCTCTGTACCCACCAGTACCCATATCTGACATTAGTTTTGGGCGAAGTCTGACTCCAGTTAGCTCTATTTTTTGATGTACTGTATATGAAATGTTTTTACATCAAATGTTCATCCTTGTGTATTTTTTTGTGTTTTCAGATTTGTGCCGTACACTATTCCATGGCCTCCTGCACTTGGCTCCAATTGTTTCATCATCCCCACAGCAAACGTGATCGTGCAGTGCCTTGCTTACCTTATCCGGTGTCTTGCTATCTTTCCAGGTGCTCTTTTCTAGAGTGGAAGTCACCTGGTACACATCCTTCCCGGCGCCTGGCAAAACTAAAGGAGCTGCCTGGGTAATCCCCTGGTTTAGCCCCTGACCTAAAGAAGGTGGCACCTGATAAACATCCTCCCCTGATACTTCACATTGAATCGGTGCTAGTGTTGGGGCCTTAACGCTCGGGTCTGTCTTGGCCTTAAGCGGTGGTCCACTTGGGCCAGAGGGAACATGATACAAAATTTGGGGATTCGGCTTGGGGCCATGCAATGGCGGAATCATGTAGATGGAATCAGATTTGGGCTGTGCTGGATTGGGCGTGGAGTAAACAGACTGCATTGGTGTGTATTGAGCTGGGGCTGGAGGTTGATTGAAATCACTCTGCGGGTGGAGGGGTCGCTGCATTTGGGAAGTGGGACACGATGACACTGGATCTGTTGTGCATGGACTTCCATGATCTTGCTGTTTGTCATACATGCCGACAAGGACCTTAAGACGGTTGCCAGGGACAATGCCTTGGCGACCATGAAGTGAACAAAGCCACCAGCCATCGAGTCCTTGCGTGTCACGTTCCAAGACGGTCAGTATGTCCCCCTTGCGGAAGGATAGTTCATCGGGAGATTCTGCAGCATTGTCATACAGAGCCTTGGCCAGTACATTCTGCAATACAGACGTAAAACAGATACAAAATTTGAAATTGGAAATTTACATTTTCTATTGAATTATCCATCTACCCATCCATTTCCTGATCCGCTTATCCTCACAAGGGTCATGGGGGGTGCTGGAGCCTATCCGAGCCGTCTTCGGGCATTAGCCGGAGAACACCCTGCACCGTTTGGCAGCCAATCGCAGGGCAAAAAGAGACAAACAACCATCCACACTCACACTCACACCTAGGAACAAGTTCTAGTGTTCACTCAGCCTGCCAAGCATGTTTTTGGAATGTGGGAGGAAACCGGAGTACCCGGAGAAAACCCACGCAGGCCTGGGAAAACATGCAAACTCCACAGAGGGAGGCCGGAGCTGGAATTGAACCCGGTACCTCTACACTGTGAGGTCGACACGCTAGCCACTGGACCACCGGACCGCATCTATTGAATTAAACCTTTATAAAACATTACGATTCAAGTCAAGGGATTACTTTTCAAAATCGAGTAATTTTTCAGATTTTACAGCGCAAATGTTCCCAGGAGATGAGGTTCAAGGTCAGACTGGTAGGTATTACTGCTACTGAAAACTATGTCAAGGCACGGTTTTTCAATCAGGTGATGAATTAGCTGTAGAAAGAGTAAAACAGGTATAAAAAAATGATAAGCAAGTCAAAACGTCAAATCAGAAAGTCTCTTATTTTGAACAAACTTTGGTAGAAAGTAAATAACTCGGATTTATGCTTAAGAATCAATTCGTGTCCTGCTGTGGACAAAAGTACAGAAAATACAGGTTGGAGAGATGCCAGTCTGTACACCACAAAGTCTCAGTTCTAATTAAGGGGAGTTTACTGGACCACCAGTAAAAGTGGTTTTGACTTCATTCTTCATTTCAAATATGAAATAAAAACACAAAGTTACAGGGATTTTCTCAGCTCACATCATAGGACTCTCCCTACAACAACGAGGGAACCAGAATTTGTCCAAACATCAGAATGCGGCGAAATCTATCACTAACCTGATTTAACAAAGTAGTCAACATTTGTATGGTCATAATTACATATGACAAATCAAATTACAAACGGTGGGCACCGACTGTGCCTTGTGTAATGTAACAATGTCCTCTTATGCCAATATCTTTTTTTAAACATTTTTTTTATTACCGTATTTTCACGACTTTAAGGCGCCATTAAAAAAGCCTTAAATTTTCTCCAAAATTGACAGGACGCCTTATAACGCAGAGCGTCTAGTGTATGCGCCGAGTTCCAAAGCCTGACTGAGAGCACCTCTGGCCGACACGTGTTTATATAGAGGCAGATGAGTGACGACAGGCATGCGGAAGTCCGCCAATGAGTGAAGGGTGGGTGTGTAAGAGGACGCTAAAGGCACGCCCCTAGCAGGTACCAGTCGCATGAATACATTGTAAAATGGCGAAATAAAGTACAACCGAACTCTGTTTTGCTTCCATTGCCTTTTTAAAACCGTTTTTTTAGCGTGCGTGCGTGCATGCATGCCGTATGTTTAAGCTGGCGTATGTTTTACCATGCCTGGGTGCGCCCAATAATACAGTGCGTTTTGTGTATGTGTCAAATACAGAAATGGCACCGCTTACTGAGACTGCACCCAACAACACGGTGCGCCGAATGGTCAGGAAAATACGGTACAGTAGTTAAGCCCCTTGCCACCGTTGAGGCAATATGTCCCAGGTAAGTGGGAGCATGCTCGTCCCTCCACGGAGATGGCACCATCAACAGGGACACACTGCTTCAGCGGCTCGACCAGGTCGGGGAGCCTTGTTTTGAAGGTTTCTTGACCCGGTCAGCTGTTTTTTAGACATGTCACAAGGAAGCAGTTACAGCTCAGGCGAAGGCTGAAGTGACAGGCAAAACTGTCAGCTTGGTCAGAGTTCTTTTTTCCATTTCCAATATTTCATGTCCAAGATGTTTTGATTCACAATTGCAAATCGTGACGGTAAGGTACATAAAAATAATGTTTCAACTCGGGGAAAGGATTTACCTGTAATTGTCACTTCCATCACCATGAGCATGGCTCTTCAGTTTGGATACCCATGTTTTTAATGGAAATGCCAACCAGTTATTTTGTGATGAATTAATCTTGTCTGCAAATTTCAATTAACATTTCACTTTTTTTTATCAACTTTCCCATGAATTTCTTAGACCATTGCATATTCCGATATACAAAAGTGTGATGATGCCAGCTCCAGTAACTGAGATTGCAAAAATGTTCACCACGAATAACAGCAGTGAGTCTCAGATGTTAAACTTGATTCTTTTCACTGTCCACTTCAATTTCAGCATTAACTTGCCTATGTCATCCGTCAATCCATTTTCTAATCCGTTTATCCTCACGAGGGTCGCAGGGATGCTAGAGCCTATCCCAGATTTCTTCGGGCAGTAGGTGGGGTACACCCTGAACTGGTTGCCAGCCAATCGTAGGGCATAGTGTTTGAAAGTGCTCTATAAATACTGTTGACTTGACTTGACATACGTAGATGAACAACCATTCGCAATCACACTCACACCTATCCCAATCAACCTGCCATGCATGAGTTTTGGAATGTGGGAGGAAAGCACAGTACCCGGAGAAAATCCACTCAGCCACGGGGAGAACATGCAAAGTGCACACAGGAAGGCTGGGGCCAGCATCGAACCCTGCAGCTTTGCACTGAGAGGTCAACATGCTAACTTGTCGACCACCATTAAACACTAAATTAAACAGATTAGTGTTAATTTTCTACTGCAAGTTATTTTTGAGACTGCAGCAAGATCAGGACCAAATAAACTAGGATAGTGTTTAAGTTAACAATAGAACATTTACTGTGCATGACCAAAAAAATGTCCGAAACATGATGTGCACAGGCAAGATTTCTGCACATCCATTCATGTCCAGCATGGCTGAAGACAAGGCTTTTTGTTGCATCTGCGCCTGAAAATGTAACCTTTTTAAAATGGAAAGATTACACAATGCTACATTGAGTGCAATAGGTTGAACAATTAGTTATTTGTCCTTTCAGTGACAGTGGTGGCATCTTTGGCCTTTGAACGTGCACATTTAATTTGGATCACTTTGCTCTATTTGAAATACCCAACAAGAAGAATGACAGATTACCAACACCCACGTTTGCCATGTAAATGTGATCAATTATCTCTGCATTTAACAGTTACTGTACCAAGTGCATTGAACCCAAACCCTACTACAGTATATCCAAACACTCATCCATGAGAGTAAAGAAAAGACAGGAATCAACAAAGAATATTTGTTTCCTCTTGCCCCCTTTCACATTCTTTTCCTCCACAGCGGCATCTCACTGACTTTTCCAAGTTTGTGCTCAGCTGTAATTTAGCAAGCTCTGCCAAAGCACTGTCTGTCATTCACAACACATTGAGAGACAAGTACACCCAATGAAATAAATATCGAAAGATTTATATCATGTTACAATAACACCCTGACAGCTATACTCACCAGAAAGTTCATTTTTCCCTTGCTGCACTTCCCAGAGCCCTTGTGAAATATATTTCCAACCAATTTGATGAGCTCGTGTCTCCTCCCCACAAGCTTCCACAGTCCACGTATCTTTCTATGTCCTCCCTTCCTCAGTAAAATTTCTTCCCCTCTCTTGTACAATCTTGCCCTCAAGTATCAAGCAGTTGTCGACACATTCTGCTGCTCTGTGATCTCACACAACAAGAATGAGGCTGTTGTTTGTTACGTCTTGCCCCTTCTGCTGCCCTCCCTCTCGCCTGAGGAAAGGTGGGAGGAGTGTGTAACCCAACACGTCACTTACAGTTGGGTCCTGAAATTTCCCTGAACCAATCTGACCAGTGGCTCTAAACTGTGTCAGTCAAAACAAATGAAACCTTGAGGCCCATCCTCTCTTCTCTTTAGTTCTTTCTTGCCTTCGAATTTGTGTGTCACCGCTCTCTGGCTGTGACACACAAACTTTCCAGTGGTTGCAAGATAGAAGAGTATAATGGATATATCCTTCATTTTTAACTAAGGTACTGCAATGTTTTCATATTTAACTGTGCTCAACTTAAAGAAGGTATTTGCAGTTTAAAAACACACTTTTTGTTGCACACATTAAATATATAACAAAATACATATTTGTATATATGATGCCACTGTCAAAGCGAACCTAACTTGAATACATTGATTTATTTGCTATGTTTTACGTCCTTTTCTGTCTCAGTAGTGAAAATGCCACATCTGGTGGCGTACAGTTGTACCAAAAGGTCTGGCAGAAACGGTATATGGACATTTCATCAGTAAGAATGAAATAATGAATGTTTTCTCATAAGGTACAGTATATCTCAGAGTTCTACTCAAAGATTTGTTTGCATCATGTTGTCAGAACCATGAACATCCATCCATTTTCCGATACGCTTATCCTCACACGGGTCGCAGGCATGTTGGAGCCTATCCTGGCTGTCTTCGTGCAGTCGGCGGGGTATACCCTGAATTGATTGCCAGCCAATCACAGTGTACACATTGAAGAACAACCATCAGTGATCACAATTACACTTTTGAGTGTTCTATTGACCTGCAAAGTTTTTGGAATGTGGGCGGAAACTGGAGTACCTGAAGAAAACCTGCGCTGACACTGGGAAAACATGCAAAATCCACATGGGAAGGCCGGAGCTGGAATCAAACCCTGCACCTCTGCACCATGAGTTCGACCACCTTGCCGCCCTGAACCATGAACAATGAATTGAAATCAAAGTCTATCAAGGAAAAAAAAAGAATAAAAAAATTGTACATGATTCATTCATTCATTCATCTTCCGTACCGCTTGATCCTCACTAGGGTCGCGGGGGGTGCTGGAGCCCATCCCAGCCGTCTCCGGGCAGTAGGCGGGGGACACCCTGAATCGGTTGCCAGCCAATCGCAGGGCACACAGAAACGAACAACCATACGCACTCACACTCACACCTAGGGACAATTTGGAGTGTTCAATCAGCCTGCCAAGCATGTTTTTGGAATGTGGGAGGAAACCGGAGTACCCAGAGAAAACCCACGCAGGCCCGGGGAGAACATGCAAACTCCACACAGGGAGGCCGGAGCTGGAATCGAACCCGGTACCTCCGCACTGTGAAGCCGACGTGCTAACCACTGGACTACCGGGCCGCCCTACATGATTCACGATACTGAAATAATTACTCCACACATGGATTCTGGCGTCAAAAAAGCACTGATAAGAGTAGTTTCGGGGGGCGGGGGGGTGAATAACAGAATCTGTCTGTCATGATTCTGTTCCGTTTTGTTTCATAGTTCCAGGTGGAGCGGTGGGCGTTTCCCTCCAGCGGTGCACCCGTCTCAAAACATGATCAGCCAAGTATACCTTGACTGCCATGTTGACAACCTGATTGTTTCTCATCTTGCTCATGACTTGGTCTCCAAGTGTTGATTTCTCTAGACGTTCTTTTTGGTTCACGTCATGGAGTTACTCGCCTCGTTTTTGCATTTGGATAGTAAGTATTTTTGCTGTGCAAATCCAGTCTCGGTTTTAATCTGTTGCGGTTTGTCTTATTTCTTCTTATCTGTCTGTCTGTCTTATTTCTGTTTACGACAAGCTATTTTCGTTTCTACATTCCGTGCCTTTTGGTTTGATTTGTGTTCCTGGTTTTTGTAACCAGCATCATTTGTTGTACTTTGACGGTCTTGCGTATTTTTGTATAATAAATTATTTTTGTTCAAACCCATCTGAATCCATGCTTTCAGAGTCCTTTTCTGTTCCGGAACCACCTCAGAACCGTCACAAGGTCAGTAAAGGAGGCAACGCAAGATGGCGTCCCTCTGGCCTCATCTCATATTCTTGTTTGTGAGAGTCACACAAATATGAATATCATGAGTTTACTGTATCTTTTTACCCCTTTACACAGCTTGCACTGTGGGTGGAATTATTAATCATTGTTTGATCAGGTCATGTTCAATCAAACAATCATTGTAATTGTGTTCCTCCCATATCTTAAAAACATACATGGTAAGTTAACTGGATGATATATATTGTCCCTAGGTGTGATTGTGAGTGTGAATGGTTGGTTGTCTATGTATCCCCTCTGCAGCTGGGGTCGGCTCCAGCACACCTGCGACCCTAGTGAGGATAAGCAGTTCAGATGATGGATGGATGGATTGATTGATATTGGTGGCACACTGGTCAACCAGTTAGCAAGTCTGCCCCACAGCGCAGAGGTCATTGGTTTAATTCTGGGCCCCAGCCTTCCTGTGTGAGGTTTGCATGTTCTCCTCGTGCCTGTGTGGGTTTCCTCCCATATTCCAAAAACATGCATGGGAGCTTAACTGAACATTCTATATTGTCCCCTGGTGTCATTGTGAACATGAGTGGTTGTTTGTGTGTAGGTGCCATGCGATTAGCTGGCAACCACTTCAGGGTGTACCCCGCCTACTGCCTGGAGTCAGTTGGGATGGGCTCCAGCATGCCCAAGACCCTTGCGATGATAAAGCGGTTCAGATAATATACATACTGAGATTCAAAAATGTTAAAGGATATTTAAAATATTACAAGATGGATTGTGTGATTTGTTCAACTAAGGCTGTCTGGAAAGTTGTATGAATATAATACTATTTTCATACTACCTTTGTGAAATCCCAAAAGGGGAATTCAACATGCCAGCAGTCAAGACAGAGACTAGAGTATGTAACTACAGTAAATCCAAATTCAAAATCACGTATGAAACACCAGTAGCTGTCTGAATGGCTGGCCTGCATGCTCGTTATTCCCAACATGTTGGCATAAAACCAAAGGGGTTCCGAAAAAAAATTGTGGTGGCGGTCTGGTCTGATGAATGTCAATTGTAATGGCAGCGTGTTCAGTCTTGTTAGCCGACAGTGTGTAATAGAAACGTAACTGCAAAATTAAACAAATCTCGAAAAACATCAGATACTAAGACCGACAGTTGACATACTTACGGTGACAGACATTCTGCTGGTTTACGTCCTTGATCCTGGCTGTAAAACGAACAGTGATTCCTTTACGCCTTTTTCAAGCAAGGCGATACCTTCAAGCCTTTTTCATCGGAAACGGGTATATCCACGGCTCCCGGAGAGTTCGTCCTTCTTCCTCTAATCATAATTTACTCCAACGAAGAGCCTCCTTCGGCCTCGCTAAAAATGCTTGATTAAACCTTAATATGACAACCGTGCATTTACTGCAAGTCAGCAATTTCCCCATTGGCTCATTTACGTACGTTTACGAACAAATGCAGCAACGTATTCAATTAAAAAAAAGAACCAGAGACATCTCAGTACGAGACGCTTGTCAAGTGGAGCAGACCACCACATCTGTCGGTGACTTCGACATTTCCCGTCGAAACGGGAAAACCTTAAAGGGACCGCCCCATCCCTGTTCAGTCGAGCTGTCCCAACTTCGTTTGGATACTGTACTGTATTTTTTAGGAAGGAAAAAAAAATACATTCATTCATTCATTTTCGCCTCTGTTACAAAAACGTCATCGTCCACCAATAAAAAAAAACATTCTGCACAAATGAAATGTAATGGAAGATCATTCCCGACAGTTAAAAAAAACGTACTGACAAATTAAAGACAGCAGGAAACCCGTTTCCGCCAGTTTTTTTAACCTCCCAATGGCAGACACAAAGATGACATTTAGGAAAAGTTAAAAAGAAAACATCCCAATGGTTTTGGGACGTGTTGCGCCAAAGCAAAAGAAGAGAGTGAGAAACGTAGTGAGGGTCACCCACATAGTGCATGCTCTTCTTTAATGTGGATCAGCTATCACATGTTTAAAAACACCATTTACAACCTTCATAACGGCAACTTTTAGGTTGCCATGGATCACATCTACACGAAGCCAGGTAATCAAGTCAGCGTTTCAAATGTTGCTTGCCAATGTTAACAGCAGTGGGACATGTCAATTCTTAAAATTTAATAAGATTTGTCTGTAGCTTTTTTTTCAGCCCTTGCTGGTGGGCTGACAAATTGCTAAATATAACATTTTATTAACAATCCATGATGACAATCTTCATTAAATGTACATTATTTTAAATATTTGATTTCTGGTGCAGCCCGGTAGGTTGTCAAGTGGTTAGCATGTCGACTTCACAGTGCAGAGGCACTTCGATTCCAGCTCCGGCCTTCCTGTGTGGAGTTTGTATGTTCTCCCAGTGCCTGCGTGGATTTTCTCCGGTTTCCTCCCACATTCCAAAAACATGAATGGCAGGCTGATTTAACACTCCTAATTGTCCCTTGGTGTGAGTGTGAGCTTAACGGTTTTTCGTGTCTGTGTGCCCTGCGATTGCCTGGCAACCGGCTCAGGGTGTCCCCCGCCTACTGTCAGAAGACAGCTGGGATAGGACCCAGCAACCCTAGTGAGGATGAAGCGGTTCAGAAAATGAATGAATGTATGAATGAATGAATGATTTCTGGCCTGCGCATATAGAATAAGTGCAAAATGTATTATTTTCCTCATGACTTTTCAAGAAAACTTGTCTCTGACTCAAGTGAAGCTGATCACTTTTGTGAATGACCGATACTAACTGAAGACCATGTCATAATGAATTGAGATTAACCAAGATGAAAACATTTGCTAAGAAAAGCAGCCTATGTTATTGTTCCTTTTGTGTTTCATTATTATGATGCACTTGTTTACTATTGATTGGTGATTGAATGTACCGGTAATTCCAAAAATCATGTCGAAAAATGTGGGTTTCAATTTGCACAGCTGAATTGTATTGTGTATGGTGTGAGGTTGAGCTTGTTTCAATTTGTTCATGTTGGAGGCTTTTCCAGCATAAACTGCCAGTTTACGGTCATACCTACATCTCATTTGGGTTTACCGAGTCCAGATTTGGACTTGGCCACTCCAAAACCTATATTTATTTTTTTGCTGCCTAAGGGAAAAGAGTTTATACTTGAGGAGAGGAAAAAAACAAACAATTGACGAAAACCAAATGGTTTGCTAAAGCAGCCCTTGTTATTGTTCCTCATACTCGTGTTTACTATTATGGGTCTGCTCGTGAAGCAGGGCACGACATCGATACTACACTGATTTGCTGCTAAACCGCTTTATAATTAAAGCGGCCTGAACATAACCCCACAAATTATATAACAAAACCTGTGTCTCGATTGCCCCAGTTGTGTTGTGATGTGTATTGCCAAGTTGAAAGGACGACATAACAGAAAAGTCTGGGACAGAAAATGTCTCAGTGTCACACAGGTCACATCATGGTGGCAAGTGCAAACATGATGCCCTTGAATAGAAGTACAGATACTAGTGTACATGTACTTATTCAACTCCTACACTTAAGATAAAAAGTACACACTCTTTAGTACAAAGCTAACAACTCATACCAGAAAAAAGACTAAGATCAAAATGTTGCATTGCTTTAAATTGGACCTAGAAAACCAAAACCGGTCTGAAGTCTATGCAAACGAATACCCAAATATTTTCAGTCGACCACAATCTCTCTACATGATAAACATTGTTCATAATTGATGACGAAAGGGAAAGAGAATGTATGAAAAACAAAAAAGCATTCTAAATATTAATAAATGCAGAACAAAAGATGCTTGAATAAAGTATATGGCCTTTTGAAATAAATTTGTAAATATAACAAGCAAGAGAGTTCTTTATCACACATTACTAGAGCAGAATAAAAGCAACACATAAAATGGGAAATACGACATTCAAACATTCAAATAGCTCTAAAAATAGACTATCCAGAATACTGAATTAAAGATAAAATACTGTCATTGATAAAATTGCATTAATAGTTAATGAGTTGAAAGAATATTTTGTAAATGTCGGTAGCTACCTAGCAAAAGAAATCCCTGAGCCAAGCATCCAATATGACTCTTCAACATATTAAAAACAAATCTTTCACCATGTTGCTTTGTGCCGTAAACTATTAAATGTATAAACACACAAAGTCGACAGATTGTTTTCATATTGACATGACAGTAACATGTATTGTAGAACATGCGGGGCAACGTTTCACATGTATACTGGATGCAAGCTGTTTTTTGACGCTGGTTCCATCAAAAATTTCTCAATGTAATTTCACTACTCCCACAGATTATTTCAGTGTTCAAAGGATTAACAGAGATTAACGATCTAACACCTTCTGAAAAGAAGGTGTTCCTCCGCCTGGTGGTACTGCTCCAGATGCTCAGTAGCCTCCTGCCTGAGGGGAGAGGATGGAAGAGGGGGTGTGCCAGGGAGGGTCGCGTCATTAGAGCTTGAAAAAAATACGTTTATTCAATCTTTATTTTGACCCGTTTATTTTTAAAAATTGGATTGACCTTTTATTAATTTCAGTGTTAAAATAAAATCATGACACTGAACTCTTTTACTCCAGGTCTTTTTTTTAAAAACTTTGTACAATTTAGAATAATCAATACTTGACGATATCGATCAATATAAAATTACACTTTTCAGCCATATTGTTCAGCCCTGGGGTTGTTGGGCCCATCACACGGACACGCTTGGACCAAAATTCAATCGGGAACATTTGTTGCATTTGTCCTTCCCTCTGGTTCAAAATACTGACCAAACAAATGCGTTCGTCAAACTGACAATATTAGTCCATCTTTGATGTGCGTCTGGATGTTTCTTTTTGGTTGGAAGTTTCCAAACTGAATTTGTTGGAGATTTGCAATGGTGTTTTTTTTTTTACGCCAACATTCAAACCTATAAATTCGATTAGAGTAGTTAAACATGGCACAAAGTGCACCTGTCGTTTTATTACTTAAGGTTTAAGCCTATTAAACAATTCCTGCGAGTTTTATTGGGCAGACATTTTTGGACCAGCATACAAAATTCCAATGTCCACTCTTTTGGTAGACATTTTTTTTTTAACGTGAAAGCGCAGTTGAGATCTCCAAGTCGCTTCCTGACTTGTGAGTGTATTTATCTTCTCTTAAAAAGGCACTCCAAAAGTGTCAACAGGCAGGATGGAGTTTCATGTAAATGCTATGAACTATTGGCATATGAACGCACAATAAATTCATAAATGATGAGAATGCTATTTTTGATTTTACTAGCCCAAACAACAACTCGGCAATGAGAGACTGCTGCTTTATTCACAATTGTCGGCGGCGGAGGGTACAAAGGAAGTTGAATAAAATAGTCAATGTTATTTCAAACACAGAAATAATAACCGAGAAACATTATTAATCACAGCATAAAATAGAAGAAGGGTTGACCTGAAATTCTGTTTGTCGGTTTTCCATGGCCGTAAACCAGATTATGTTCACTGCTAAAAAAAAGGCTGTCAACTTCAATGAGTAAAGTTTATAACACAGAGAGAAAAACTTGGCCTTGATATCACATTTATTACAAACTTGGACAATTATTATTCGAATAACGAAATATACTTGAGACAAAGAAGCATTTGAACTCACTTTAGAGGAAATATGATAGTCCCGTTTTATGAGGAATACTTCATGTTTTTTAAACGCACTGCTTTCTCCATCTCAAACTGTCTGTGATCGACACGCTCCAAGAAGTTCTTCCGTTCCACATACCTTGACAGAGAAAAGAGGATAAAAAAAAGGGCGTGAGACCAATTTTTACATTCACAAATCCACAAAGAAAGGACAGTAAGTACAGAGATGTGAAAATAAAAAGATAAACAAAATAAAGTTAAAAAAAAAAACAAGATTAAAATAGAAGGTCATTCACGGTTTGAATGTGTGCAAAGATGCAAATTTCGCAAAGTATGGATACCACAGCAATAAAAATGCAAGAGGCTTGAATTGAACATATTAACAAGATCTTTGGACTTGAAAAAAAATATTCAATATGAAGGAATGAATAGGAATTTAGGAGGGGGGAGACGTGTTCTGTAGCGTATATAGACATTTATTAGTCAAAATGGGACCTATTTTTCTGACAACCTCTCTTCTCGCTCTGCCCACTTTCATCTTTTTTAACTAATCTTGCGGCCCATGTCAAATGTCGTATTTTTGAAAAGTGGATGGCGGGCCGCAAATCGCCCAGGGCCTTAGTTTGGCCTTAATATCAACCAGTTCATTTGACTTTTGTAATAGTTGACTTGATCTCTTAAAGATTAACTATTAAATGTTAATATAAAATCACTATGTTCAACCTTTTTTCTCCAGGTCCTTATTTTGAGTTGTGCAAAGTTTTTAAATAAATAAAAACTCAACACTTATCGACCAATATGAGATACTGAGATCACGTTACAATTTTCAGCCTTATCGCCCAGCAAAGGGTCATGCTCGGGCCACAATATTGCCCGGGAATATTCATTAATGGCGGCCTTCATGCGCCAAAAAATGTTCAACTGGTTTTCCATGCAGCAGTCATGGAAACGTATCATTAACGAGGGGATGCGTACATCATGCAATGAAAAGCTGCCATTGACGGGCCGTCATGGGACACCCTGAACTGGTTGCCAGACAATCGCAGGGCACACATAGACAAACACGCTCACACTTTGGGACAATTTAGAGCTTTCTATTAACCTGCCATGCGCGTTTTTGGAATGTGGGAGGAAACCGGAAGACCCGGAGAAAACCCACGCAGGCATGGGGAAAACATGAAAAGTCCACACAGGAAGGCCGGAGCCGGAATCGAACCATGCACCTCTGCACTGTGAGGCGGACAGGCTAACTAGTCGATCACTATGACGCCCACTCGCAAGTTAGTACAAATTAATTCTTCAAGACCCAACCATCCATTTAACATGTTGTGTTTTTCAACAATACTACCCAACAGTACGAATAATTCGACATACTGTATATGACTAAAACTAGACAAGCACGCAGCTTCCGTTGCCCAAATGCGAGGCGGGTCATGAGCGCCTCAGTGAATGGGAGCGTGCTGGATGGAAAGCCGTCCTTTATAAAGCAGATCGTGCTCGTTTCGTTAGATGGCCGTCAACGTGGCAAAGGACACGCCCAGACGTGGATATTTCTTTATTTAATTTACACAGGAAAGATTTAACCTGACGCACGGTCAACCTTCTATGTGCATTCTGACAGGCGGACACAGAGGTGGACCTCCTTCACTGTATGTACCGGTAGGAGCAATAAAACATGCACTCGCGCTGGGCGATCGGATTAAATTTTTACTCTGCACACATTGAAGAAAGCCGGAGCGTTTGCAAGCGGAATGGTCACACTTGCGAGCCCTGCAGACATGGCATGACAGTCCTTTTCAACAATCAACTGATAAATACACAAAAGACAAATTATAAGGGAGGCGGGATAGAGTGATAATAAAAACGAGGGACGCAGATCATTAGCATCTCTTACCCTTCTCTACCCCTGTTGTGTATTGCCAGCTCCTCAGTGATACCCTCCTCATATTTAAAAGCATCCCAGTCCATCTTTGACTTCTCCAGCGTGCTCATTTTTTGTTTCTTTCCCCCAATACGACTCAGTAAACTGGACATACCTGCTGGGCGTTTGGAACTGCGAACACAAAATGGAGACGTTTGACTTGACAGCTGATGAAATCACGAATATAGCATATGTAAATATCCTTAGACTGTATCAAATTTCGTGAATGGTGAGATGACTAAGTTAACATTCATACACGAGCTTGAGCTCTCTCATCCCTTTGAGTGGGACAACTTCCCTTGCACAATCAGTGCCTGTCCCAATACTTTTTTGCCCCACTGTAATTGATTGTGTGGTTCATCATACCTGGGGCCAGGACAGGTTGACTGGTTGGAAGATGTGGGACTTTCTTCGCCTGTCTTCTCTTTTGTACACTGGCTCTTGAGATGGATCTTTGCTTCTCTGGAGTCTGCTAATACTTCTTTATTGACTCTAACAAAGCAAGAGACAGTGAATATGGAAATCAAAGGCGACAGAAAATAACATTTTCAAGCTGTTTGTGATTAGTACATGACAGAATATACATTAAAAAAAATAAAAACATCCTTGGTGGGATAATGACATATTGTACCTGACTTCTTCTCCTGCAAAATCAAAAACTTTCACGATGGTGACTTTAGCTGGATCTGATTCCTGTGATTCAGTTCTCATACAAACATTAGGTGCAGAAGGATTAGCCTGAGGAATAAGAACAACAGGTTGTTAGAATATCAAGAAATGTGAAACTACTGTTCCCCAAATAGACCTCCACGATAGACACCATGTTCCAATTCCTCTCCAAAGTTGCTCACGGTGAGAGGCAGAGTGCAGCACATGAGCAGTGGTCTGTTAATGAACTACTGCGCTAATCACAAATTATGTTCAAAACTCAAGCTTGTCCAAATGCGCACTTGGCACCAGGACACCCTTGGACACAGTTTTAGGATCGACTTCAGGGTTGTGTAAGCGGCCTTGCAGCTAATGTCTTGGAAACGCAAGTGGAGCTGTCACCTGGTGGCGAGTTGGAAAAGATCCTACCAGGCATATGCAAATGGGTTTAGAGGGTCTGCTGGGAACGTCTGGCAGAGTCCCCTGTCAAAAGGAGTTTCAGCTCCCACCTTTGGGATAATTTCTACCATGTCCCTGAGGAAGCAGGGGACAGTGCTGTGTCTCCGTTGCTGAAGCAGCCGACTGGTGCTGCGCCAGCAAGGTAGTCAGTGCCTGTTATGGCAGCAATCCTCAAACCAGTTGGTGGACCCCGGCGGTGGAGTATGCCGTCAAGCATCTTCCCGTCGTTCCTAAAGGCTTTGGATGCCGTCCTGGTTGACATTCCGCAGCAACATCGTATGGGTGTCAGGCAAAGTGCTTCTGGATTGGCAGGCTGCGGTGGTGGGTCCCCTGTTTAATTCCTTCAGTACCAGCCAATTCTGGACCAAGTCTGAAAAGACGTTTAAAAACGTCTTTGGGAGTGAATGAGTTAAGAGGGGGCACATGAGGTTATGTTCCATCTACAGGGGGATCACAATTCTCAGCCACCTGGCTACTCAGGGGTGCTGAAGAGGCAGGACCATCAGGAAGTCAAATCATTGAAATGTGGTTTTTATTCTGGTGGTGGGATAATGGAACAGCTCTATACCCTCCAGCAGGGTCCTCATGGGTGCATGGGAGTTTGCTCAAACAACCTCCATTTGTTATGTGGAACTGAAGATGATTGGCAGCTTCCCTCAGGTAGTTCTGTGAGGTGGTGCGTCAGGAGACTTGCTTGGCTTGAGACTTGTACAGCATTGAATATGGCTGTTGCACTCTCATTCGTGCTCAGTTTATGATTTGATTTTCAAACAATACATTGGTGTCAAACATTGCATTATTCCTAAGCAGCTGGAGCTCTGGTGCAAGCGACACAACCTCGGGCTGAACACGCTCAAGACTGTAGAGATGATCGTGGACTTCAGGAAAGATTCTTCTCCACAGTTGCCCCTCACACTATCCAACTGCCATGTGTCAACCGTCGAGACCTTCAAGTTCCTGGGAATCACAGTCTCCCAGGACATGAAGTGGGGGAAGTCAACACCATCTCCATCCTGAAAAGGGCCCGGCAGCGGATGTACTTCCTGAGGCTGCTGAGGAAGCATGGCCTGCCACAGGAGGTGCTACGACAGTTCTACACGGCAGTCATCGAATCAATCCTGTGTTCTTCCATCACGGTTTGGTTTGGGGCCGCCACAAAAAAGGACAAAATCCGACTTCAACGGACAGTTAGGACGGCAGAAAAAAATCGTTGGCACCGCCCTACCCACTCTTGAGGACTTGCACACTGCAAGAATCAAGACAAGGGCACGGAAAATCCTCCTGGATCCCCCGCACCCTGCCCACCACCTTTTTCAGCCACTCCCCTCAGGTAGACGCTACAGATCCATGCGCACCAAATCCAGTAGACACTTAAACAGCTTCTTCCCTCTAGCCATTAACTCCTTAAACAGTCACTGACGTAGTCACTCTTCTTGCACCACAAAATGGTACTACAAAACTACTGGTTACTCTAAAAAATGGTTCAATGATTTTGTTGTTTACGATGATACTAGTGCAGCGTGTTATACCGGAGACAAATTCCTTGTATGTTGTACATACTTGGCCAATAAAAATGATTCTGATTCTGATTCTGAAATTACCTCCGGTGTGGTGTGAGATGGTGACCCAGCCATCGATGCTTTCGGTCTGGGGGCAACATCAGACAAGAAACGAGCCCAGAGGTCATCGGATTGTTTCTTTTGTGCACCTTTCTCATCATTCTGTACTTGTGACAGTTTTTCCACATCTTCGGTACCATCACCATTCTTCTCCTCTTTGTCTACTTTCACCACACGTTTTGGTCTCTTTCTGTGGAGAATCACACAAATCAGTTAATATATAATACACACATTTACACAAATACACATAGATCACACAAAAAGCAGTGTTGAATGGGCCAGCTGTGTGAATTTTAGGTTATCATAGCATTTAGCACGTTTTATCTTTTCTCGTCATCGCTTTGTGAGCATGATGCTTGTCAGAAACGCAGCTTTTTCGCCGTCACGAAGGCAATGATTATTAACTTAGGAGCGACACCACAACATGTTAAGGCACACTAGTAGCCGGCCAAAGCTGTTGCTGTGATGCGGCTTCTGCGTAAGTAGCACAGAATAGATTCCTTCAACATCTGACTACCCGCAGGAGGTGATGTGAGGCCAGCAAAGCATTTTGAGACCATCTTGGTGGTTCTTCCTTCTTTTCAAGGTTGCCATTTTGCTATTCAATGGGTTTGAAGGAGGTGCAAGATGAAACATTTTGTCATGTACACTATGATTTCAATCCTTGTAATACATATCTATGTATTTATGCATGTTTGTGGACAGTATGTGGGCTTATTGCCTTCATAGCTACACTTATTATTTATTTTTTAAACCAATGCATTTCTTTAAAAAGATGAGACTCCTAAGTGAGTTTTAAATTGTGAACCTATTCATATATTTTAATATCATAAAAACATTTGTCACACTCGACTGCATCTGCGTTCTGTACTCCACTTACACAGATGAAAAATGTGAATTTAATAAAAAATTCCCAAGGGGCAATTTAAAAGTCCACTTACATATATAGTCCACCTTACATATAAGTCCACTTTATATATATATACAGTATATATATATATATATATATATATATATATATATATATATATATATATATATATTAGAGCTGTCAAACGATTAAAATATTTAATCTAATTAAAAATGCAACTGTCATAATTAACTCAAATGAACTAAAAAAAATAATCGTGATTACTCACACATTTTTATCGTTTATGAATTTCCTTCTACATTTTTTGTCCTATGTTGTCCCCATTTTAATGCTCTCATCAACATGGAATCATGAATCTATGTGCCAAATGCAAATATTTACTGAAATATAAATTTCGATTTTCAACTTTAGGTGAACAATTTTTCACTTGGTGCAGTTATTCACACATAATCTCTCACACAATATTACTGTCCATCAATAACAGTGAAAAAAATATTTTGTCACACAACAGCTACTCTAACAGATTTTTTTTAATTAAATCACAACATTAATTAAATCACAAAACACAAAACCATTCTGGAAGGGGGGGGGGGGGGGTTCACTCCCCCTAACACGGTCAGGCTATGTTGATTGTGTTGGTCCTTCTTGCGCGGAAGTCTCTCTACGGTTTTGTGTAGACCTCATTTCGAATGACCACACTTGGTTCGATGACAACACTGGAGACGTTTTACTTTCGCTAGGTCGCTACCACCGTAGCGCACTGTCGCTGTCAGACGAACACAGAGAAGCTCCACCTGCTCTATTTATATGGACACAGAACACTGTAACCTTCCACACAAAATAGTTCCAAACAAGTAACAATCGCGTCAGTGGCATACATCGTATACCTGTATGATACAGAGAGAGAGAGAAGAACAGATAACTTTGGTCTTGTCAGTGAACTATGTCAACTATGGTGGCTCGTTTAAGTCCTATTGAGCAGACCCACAAATTCTCACTTCCCCTGGCTCCTCAACCCACCTCAAACTGCTGTCTTTTTTCTTGACCTTCCTCTTGGCCATGCTGTCAGGAAGTGGCACGCTATCATTTTCATGCAGAGGGTCTTCCTTTTCACACTCATTGATGTCATCCTCGCTGACGTTATTATCTGAGGAGAAACACGGAAATGAGAACAGAAATGCTCTTTTCACATGAAACACTGGACAAAAAAACATCATTCAAATCACAAAGATTCAGATGGAGGACAATTTTTTTGGCTAACAACATTCGGACTACTTGTGATGGTCAAATGTAGGGTTCCAAAAAAATATATAGATAAGATATGCAAGCGTTTAATCATAATTTTGCCGTTACAGAGCATAAAGTGTTATTGACCGCTGAATTAGTCCATTTGAATGAGGCCAATGATGGATGGTGGGGTTTCTGATGCGATCATTTTCATGCTGTTACTTAATCATTTAAGTAGATTTCATTAAAACCATGAAACATATTTTAAAATATTTAAATAGAGTGTTACCACATTGGTTTTCCAAAACAATTAATGAAAATGTAACTGTGAAGTGACTGTGAAGATTCATGACAAAATTGTATTGATGGGGAAAAAATGATTTTGTGGGCACACAATGCAGTAGAACATCAAATTATGAGTGTCCCTTTTTATGCACCAAATTTTCAAAGAAAGATTACTTTATTTGGGCTGTAAGAAGATCCAAATGTCATGATACGATAATTATCACTTTATTGTGGGGAAGTTGGTTAGATAGTGATATTGTTATCGTTTTGTTATCAAGATAGATGAAATTAAATAGAGATATTTTTCCACATGCTTCGACGACAATATAACCCCACCAATGCAGCGGCTCTATTTAAAATGTGTATGTGTTTTGATTTTGCTTTTTAAACACGAGGTGCAGCCATCTCATCGTTTGGATAAAGATATTGTAGTTATGAACTCCTGTTTGGAAAGTGGTAGTT
The DNA here is from genome assembly GCF_025434085.1 of Hippocampus zosterae. Lineage (NCBI taxonomy): Eukaryota > Metazoa > Chordata > Actinopteri > Syngnathiformes > Syngnathidae > Hippocampus > Hippocampus zosterae. The sequence goes on along the minus strand of NC_067453.1, from coordinate 2,684,552 downwards.
TGGAGAGTAGAGAACATCATCTCACGTTGTGCCAATGTACGGTCATGCTACAGTCCTTTGAATACAAATGTCGTGTTACAGTTCATCTTCTACACTAACTGGCTCCCAATTCCATCCAGCTGTAGTAATATCAATCCAGTAACGTTGTGTTTCCTAATAATAACATTACCTCAACTTTATATATATATATATATATATATATATATATATATATATATATATATATATACTAGAGCTGTCAAACGATTAAAATATTTAATCTAATTAAAAATGCAACTGTCATAATAAACTCAAATCAACTAAAAAATTAATCGTGATTACTCACACATTTGTTATCGTTTCTTTTACATTTTTGGTCATATTTATCCCCCATTTTAATGCTCTCATGAACATGGAATCATGAATCAGTTTTCTATGAGCCAAATGCAAATATTTACTGAAATAACAAATTCGATCTTCAATTTTACATGAACATTTTTCACTTGGTGCAGTTTGGTATATTAAGATATTTTGTGATGTTTTCTTTAATCAATGTATTGCTTCTCAGTGAAAAAACTGCTTTGAGATGATTGCATGACTTGGTGACTTGGTTGCCTAAGCAATTCCAGAGATGGACTCTGGAGCCTGCTTTGACGACTTCATAGTCGGCTTTGTTTGAATTGTCAAAACTTGATTGAGATCAATGCCACTTGATTACACAACAAACAGTGTGGCGTAGGGAGGGATGAGAATGGCCACTCACCTCTCCCGATGCACACACTTTAGAGGATAAAAGGAGGGGAGCGATGCTCCTCAGCAGAGTCCGCTATGGGTTTTCCGTACAAACGCCTAGCTCGTATTGAAGCTCACTCTGCTGAGGGTGTTGGCTCTCCACCCTACTGGCACACGGTAAGAGTTCTTTAGCTTCATACAACTTGTTTGAACTGTGTTATCATTTCTGTGTGGGACCAATAAAGTGCCTATTGTCGGTAGCCAGAAGTGTCTTGTCGTTATTTCTGAGTGCCTATCTCCGACGATCCTTTATAAAACTTGATATTCATTCAAATTGAGTATCAGAAGTGTTTCAAAACATTTATTCACACATAATCTCACACAATATTACTGTCCATCAATAAAGGTGAAAAAGATATTTTGTCACACAACAGTTTTAACAGCTTTTTTTAAATGAAATAAAAATAGAGCAATATAACATTGTAAAGTTTACATCTAAGGTACACTAGTACTCAGCCTATAGTGGATTTAAACCATGGTTACATACTTCATTTTTCTCAAGTTTGCTTTCAACACAGCAGTCTGTTTCTGTATGTTAGTTGAAGAATAACGAGACACCGGACAACAGTGTTCATTATGTGCCGCTGTATTGGAAACTGCCGGCCGTACAAACAAGCACACGCACTTCCCCCGTGCTGCAGGGGCAAATCATTCTGAAAGGGGGGGTGGTTCACTACCCCTAACACAGTCAGGCTATGTTGATTGTATTGGTCCTACTTGCGCGGAAGTCTCTCTACGGTTTTGTGTAGACCTCATTTCGAATGACTACACTTGGTTCGATGACAACACTGAAGACATTTTACTTTCGCTAGGTCGCTACCACTGTAGGGCACTGTCACTGTCAGACGAACACAGAGAAGCTCCACCCGCTCTATTTACATAGACACAGAACACTGTAACCTTCCACACAAAATAGTTCCAAACACGTAAAATCGCGTCGGTGGCATACATCGTATACCTGTATGATACAGAGAGAGAGAGAAGAACAGATAACTTTGGTCTTGTCAGTGGAGCAATATGGCAACTTTTTAAAAGTAAACTTTCCATTCATAAACTCTTTAAGTATCCGTTTTCGGTGTCTCGCGCTGCCGTCACGGCAGCGCCGTGGCTAGCAAAACAGACATGGGCGTGGACTTCTGCAGCGCGCTTGTTGTTTGGTTTCTGGTGTATTTATAGAGCAACGTAACATCCGCTTGTGACGTGTGCCGCGTTAATCTCGTGAGAAAATTTTTAATCCCGTTAAAATTCATTTAAATTAATGCCAATAAAAATGCACTAAACTGACAGCTCTAATATATACATATGCATGTATATATATATATATATATATATATATATATATACACATATACCGTATTTTCACGACTATAAGGCGCCATTAAAAGTCGAAAGTTTTCTCCAAAATGGACAGGACGCCTTATAATGCGGAGCGTCTTTTATATGAGCCGAGTTCCAAAATCTGGCTGAGACCCGACACGCTGTTTATATAGAGAAAAGGCGGAAGTGAGGTCGACCAATCAGTGAAGCGCGTCCGTGCACTTATATGTAAATTATGGAGAGAGAGAAAATGTGTACGTGAGTGACGACACGCACGCATGCGGAGAAGAGGTCGGCCAATCAGTGAAGCGCGTCCGTGCGCTTATATGTAAATTATGGAGAGAGAGAGAAAATGTGTACGTGAGTGACGACACGCACGCATGCGGAGAAGAGGTCGGCCAATCAGTGAAGCGCGTCCGTGCACATAAATGTAAATATTAGGGATGTGAATCTCAGCACTGAGGACGATTCGATACACATCACGATCCACTGCCAGCGATGCGATACTTAAACGATACATGGAATTTTCTGGCGATACGATGCGATACGTTTCACCGTCGTCACGATGCGATACGATTCGATACACATTAAGTTCAAATCAATGCGATCCGATACGATACAATGCAATTTGTTGCGATATTGTGCAATTAAACATGATGCAAATAAGCAAAGAAAAAAAGCTTTTAAAAAGATGGAATTCACTATGGTATTACAAAAAGGATACCACTATATTCCTTATAAAGAGTAGAACTTGTAAAACAACTTATTTAAGCCCTTTCACAATTGGGTTTTGTGCAAAGAAAATGTAAACAATTTGGCACCTGAGACTCACAGCTGTTGCTATAGTGTAAACACAAACAGACTATTCTCACTGAGTGTCTTATATGAAATATAATAATAATATATATATATGTATATGAATCTCTAGCGCAAGATGTCCACCCATCCACTGTAAGTGCAACTCTTTGCACACTGTTCAGCGACACAGTAATCTCACTTCTCACTTTGTTGTACACATCGGGAATATGTTTGTAAGTGAACACAGACCTGTCTGGTATTTTATACCTGGGTTCCAAAACGTGCACGAGCTGTCTGAAACCCTCGTTGTCCACCACGCTAAGGCTGGAGGTCTTTGCATATGAAATAAGCAGTGGCCTTAGTTATAGCCATTGCGCGCTCACAGTGAGTTGCAAGGGGACTCCCAAAATAAGAGGCGATTTTTTTCTGATCCTGACCTGGTTTACCAAGAGTTTCTCCGGTGTCCGACGAGGAACTAGGCGGGGAAGCGGGAGGGAAACTTGTCGGTGATCTGGTGCCATCGGTTTAAGTGGGTCTGCATATTTGTGGTGCTGCCGTTGTATGGCTTCTTAGTGCGACATTCCTTGCAAATTACGGAGGTTTTATCAAGCTTTCCGTCTTTCTTTTCGAAGCCGTAGTATTTCCAAACATAAGATTTGAATGTTGCGGCTGCATTAAATATAGTAGTTTCCTTGCTGCTGCGTGCGCTAACTTCCATAATGTTTCGCTCGTTGTGTACTGGACTGTACGTGACGCACGGCTACCGTCCGTATTCAACACAAAACGCAAAGCAATGATGGTGCATTCATTGCGCCTAGGAAAGGGCAGATATGTGACGTTTAACATGAATAAATGATTTTATGGAATGATTTTACCGATACCCATCAATGCATCGTGATGAATCGCGATTTCACTGATACCCATCAATGCATCGTGATGAATCGCGATTTCATCCGTCAATCGCGTCGTACCCAGTGAATGAGCCGATGCACTCGGATCGCGGACGTGCGCATCGATGTATCGATTATTTTCCACACCCTTAGTAAATATATGAAGAGAGGTGGACGTGAGTGAGGACAGGCACGCAGGGGGTAGGTCCGGCAATGAGTGAAGGGTGGGCGTGTAAGTGGACGCTAAAGGCACGCCTCTAGCAGGTACCAGCACCTGTATAAAATGTGAGTATGTGCATTATTGCAAAACAACTTCGGTTTTGGTTTCCAAGAACCCCTGAAAATGTATTCCACAGAGACACGCCTACGAAGCGCAATTCAAACTCCAAGCCATCGGTTATGCAGTGAAACATGGGAATCGAGCAGCTGCCAGAGAATTTAATGTCAACGAATCCATGGTTCGCAAATGGAGGAAGCAGGAGAAGTCAAAAAGACGAAGCGGAGTTTCCGTGGAAATAAGGCGAGGTGGCCCCGATTTGAAAGACCAACTGGAGCGGTAGATTCTTGATCAAAGAACAGCCGGCAGAAGCGTCTCCACGGTCACCATTCGACTAAGGGCGAAAACGTTAGCCGAAGAATTGACATTTTCAAGGAGGTCCGTCTTGGTGCTTTCGCTTTATGAAACGGCGCCATCTATCCGTGAGAGTGATGACGACCGTGGCTCAGCATCGTCCAGCGGACTACAAAGAAAAGCTGGCCGTTTTCCGCACCTACTGCAGTAAGAAGATTGTCGACAAACGCATCCAGCCTAACCACATTACCAACATGGACGAGGTCCCGCTGACTTTTGACATCCCGGTGAACCACACTGTGGAGAAGAAGGGGACCAGCACGGTTGCGATACGCACAACGGGGCACGAGAAGTCAGCTTTTACTGTCGTTCTTGGTTGTCATGCCAATGGACAGAAACTGCCACCTATGGTGATTTTCAAGCGAAAGACGCTGCTGAAAGAAAAGTTTCCAGCCGGCGTCATCGTGAAAGCAAACCAAAAGGGCTGGATGGACGAGGAGAAGATGAGAGAGTGGCTAAGTGAAGTGTATGTTAAGAGACCGGATGGCTTTTTCCATGCCTCGCCGTCACTCTTGATTTGTGACTCCATGCGTGCCCATCTCACACCAGTGGTGAAAAACAAAGTCAAGCAAATGAACTCCGAGCTTGCCGTCATTCCCGGAGGGTTGACTAAAGAACTCCAACCGCTGGACATCGGGATCAACCGGGCGTTCGAAGTGAAGTTGCGAGCGGCATGGGAAAAATGGATGATCGATGGCGAACACAGCTTCACGAAGAGTGGGAGGCAGCGCCGGGCTAGTTACGCCACTATCTGTGAATGGATTGTGGCTGCTTGGACGAACGTATCTGCTAGTTCAGTTGTTCGAGCTTTTGGCAAAGCCGGCATCATTTCTGTGAAACCACATGACGACGAGAGTGACTCTGACAACGAGAGGGAACCCGGCGGTTTGGATGGATCACCGATACTTGCACAATTGTTCAATTCGGACACAGAAGACGACGACTTTGATGGCTTTCTGAGTGATGATTGAGCAAAAAACGTGAGTACCTTGTAAATAAAATACACCCGAACTCAGTTCTGCTTTCGTTGACTTTTTAAAAACGTGTTTTAGCTTCGAGCTTCAGTGTATGCTTCAATCTAACGTGTTAGCATGCATGCATGCCGTATGTTTATGCGTATGTTTTACCACTGTAAAACTGCGCCCATTAGTACAGTGCGTCCTGTGTATGTGTAAAATACAGAAATGTCACCCATTAATGAGACTGCGCCCAACCGTACGGTGCGTCGAATAGTCGTGAAAATACGGTATACATTATATATATATATATACATATATATATACATATACATATATATATACATATATATATACATATATATATACATATATATATACACATATATATACATATATATACATATATACATATATATATATATACATATACACATATACATATACATATAACTGAGCTATCCAGCCGCTTGTATATACAGTGCACTCCGCTTAATAGAACACCATTGGGCCGAAGCGCTTCTGTTCTACTAAGCGGAGTTTCTATTAACCGGAGACACTTTATTAGGTACACCTTCAGACACGTCGACGACCAAGTTATGCACGCAGAAAAACCCCTGCTGACGAGTTAGAAGAGATATTTCGACTGTGGACGTCCATATCTTTAATCAAACAACAAAACAACAACTTTACTCAACTTCAGTCAAACATCTCAAATCACGAGAACAATTTCGTTACTTTTGTCTGGAAACAGGAGTCCGTAATTTTGCGGTTGACTTCCCTCTCAATGCGCTGGATAAGAGGGAAGTCCTGGAAACCGCGGGCGTACCTTCTGAGAATCCCGCAATGCATCGTATCGTCTGCGTATGTCCTTCTTATCCGCAGGTGATAGCCCTCGTCTCTTGAATGAAGTTGAAGCCATTGTGACGTGCGTGTGTCTATGTGTGGAGTGACGCGTGCTACCTGTTGCTGTATACGGCTAGAACTACCGCGTTTTCTCGCGATAGTGGTACAGTATCGCGATAGCTACACTTCGTCTCTCTCTCGTCTCTTGAATGAAGTTGAAGCCATTGTGACGTGCGTGTGTCTATGTGTGGAGTGACGCGTGCTACCTGTTGTTACTGTATACGGCTAGAACTACCGCGTTTTCTCGCGATAGTGGTACAGTATCGCGATAGCTACACTTCTCGCGATAGCTACACTTCTCGCGATAGCTACACTTCGAAAACCACTAGTTTACAATGTTCATTGCTTACGGCCTGTTCTATTAAGCGGAGATCTGTTCTACTAAGCGGAGTATCTTTATAGGAAATTGCATTAGGCAAATCCGTTCCGGAGCCTTTTGCTCTATTAAGCGGATTACTCTATTAACCGGTGTTCTATTAAGCGGAGTGCACTGTATATATAAGCGGCTGGATAGCTAAGTCGGTTTGGCATACGGGAGACGGTGGTTCGAATCCCGCTTGGGGCAAAAAAATGAGCACATAACACCATCCAGCGTGGGTCCTTGGGCAAGATCCTTCACGCTAATGCCTACCTCATACAATGATGAGAGACAATAAAACGAATGACATGCCGGCTCAGACGATGCGATAACATGGCTCTGTTGGAATGCTACTACTCAAGCAACCCTAGTCAGAGGGGTTACATGCAGAGAACGTGGGCTAAATGGTTACTTCGAAACCCACAGTCACGGTTGACCACAAAACAACTAGTAGCTCATTGTTCCAACATCCACAAACGGCAACTGCTGTCACAACTTGAGATTGATGAGGTACAACGCAGGTTCCATGGTGAAGGGCCCCAGGCTGCCAGATCAGAGGAGGAGGTCATACAAGAGATTGGGAGGCAAGCCCCAATGAATGCAGATGATGAGATTGGGTGGACAGCCCCAATGAATGAAATGCTGAGCGAGGCAGCAACTGACCTGAAAGCCAAGATCATGGCGAGAATGAAAGCTGGGCAACCTAGAAACCGATTACAAAGGCTATGTGAAGTACCATCTGAAAGTCTCATAGAAAGTGTGAATGCAGCACTGAGGGCGATCCCTACCGTAACGATCACAGAAACCAATGAGCTGATATACGCTTCAGCATCAGTGATCCTAGAGACTCTGGGCTATAAGAGCAACCATGGAAGCCATGAGATACAACACCCACCATGGAAAAGACGGTTGGAGGCTAAGATCAAGGCGGCCCGGAAAGATGTGAGTCAATTGACGGAGGCCCAGAGAGGTGTGATGAAAAGGCCGATACCCGAGAGGTACATCCAGATGACCAAACCTGAAGCACTCGAAACTGCCAAACAAAGGCTCCAAGCCTTGTCCAGTCGCCTAAAGCGGTACACGAAAGAGAATGAGGCCAGACGAATAAACAGGCTGTTCGCAACACAACCTGCGAAAGTGTACGCTCAGTGGCAGGGTCCTAACAACAGAGCTGACCCACCAAGACTGGAAACTGAAAGGTACTGGAAAGGCATATAGGAGAAGGAGGTTGCACATAACAGCAGTGCACAATGGCTGGTGGCCCTGAGAGAGGAGCACAGAACCCAGTTACCATAACAGTGGCTGACAATCCCACCCCTTGAATGACGTCACGTCACGTGAGTTGCTCCGCATTGCCGAGCGGAAAGAAGGAGCAGCAACAGTAAAGTAAACATTTCTCTCGTGTGAAGCTTTCCCACATTTGAAAGTAAAGAACAGAGCGAAACATGGTGGCAGCGCGTGTGTAGAAATTGGCGACGTGAAGAGGGGGCTGGACGAAACGCTAGCTCGTTAGCACGAAAGCTAACCGCAGACGTTAGCACGGAAGCTAACTGCGAAAAGTCGCTACGCAGCTGGAACCCACGACCCGAGACCAACCAACCAAACGCCAGCGAGCGTGAGGGAGCCGGTAAACCCACTTGCCAGGTTAGAAACACCCAGCAGCAAGCCTACTGGACACGTCACAAACTAGCATACAACCGGCTAGCAACGAGACCCGACAAAATGCCACCCAAACAGAAGCAAGACACAAAGCAGGAAGAGGATTCCCTGACCCTCACTCAAGTAATTGAATTACTCCAGCAACAAAAAGAACTTTTGACGGCGCTCTTGCAACAACAACAGGAAAATTTCAAAGGATTTGTCAAGATGATAATAGACTCAACAAACTCACGACTTGACACTTTTACCAGGGAAGTCCAAGAAATAAAAACCAGCATCAACTTTACTCAAAAAGAGGTAGACGACATTAAAAAAAAATCTAATCTGTCAAACTGGCCATTCCAAAGACATGCAAACAGAATTCTACAAAGTATGTGACGGCATGCTTGTATTAACAGACAAGGTGGACTACTTGGAAGGACAGTCAAGAAGAAACAACTTAGTAATTGATGGAATTGAGGAAAAACCGGGAGAAACGTGGACTGAAACAGAGGAAAAAGTTCAAAAAATCCTTAAGGAGAAACTGCTGATACAGGGGCAAATTGAGGTGGAGAGAGCTCACCGCACAGGAAGACAAGACCCTGGAAGACCTCGACCAAGGCCAGTTGTGGTGAAATTTCTAAGATACAAGGACAGATCCTACAAAAAGCAAAATACTTAAAAGGCTCCAACATCTACATCAACGAAGACTTTACAGATGCCGTACGACAAAAAAGAAAAGAGCTCCTCCCAAAATTAAAAGCTGCACGTGACAGAGGGGAAACTGCCTACTTAAGACATAACAAACTTATTGTCCACCCCCGCACCAGTACTCCAACACAACAGGCTCGAGTTCAACACCATCAAGCAGCATACTGAGAATTTTTCACCACCAGACAATAAAAACTCTGACCCTGCTGAAGCAGGAAATTCACATACCAAAAAACATGGACTTTGAATCCTTTGAAGACCCTTCCAACCCTTTGATGACTTCCAACCCTACTGACCACAAGACGTTTGACCCTGAGAACAACTTGGACCCGGACAATAACTTTTTCAAGACCAACGACGGCCGCAAGGGAAACAGAGACGACCGAGAGGAAACCAGCGACGACTGCAGGGGAGCCAGTGACCGCGAGGGAGCCGGGAGACGGCGAGCCTGAGGCAGCCGAGAGACAACCAGCCAGAGCGCGTGAGGGAGTCGGCGACGACCGCAAGGGAGCCAGTGACCACGAGGGACCCAGTGATGACGGCGAGAGAGCGTGCGACGACCGCGAGGGAACCAACGACGGCCGTGAGGGAGCCATCAACGACTGTGTGGGAGCGGGAAATTCACATCCCAAAAACATGAACTTCCAACCCTTTGAAGATATTGACTATAAGCCATTTGATCCCGAGAACAATTTGGACCCAGACAATAACTTCTTCAACAACAAACAAAGGGTAACAAACTCTGACTATTACCTGGATGAACAATTCAACATTAATATAAAATTGGAAAATGCACTTTCGGTAATACACTTAAACAGTAGAGGTCTCTATAAAAACTTTAAAGAATACCTGACTAAATTAAAGGTTATGAAAATGTTTGCAACTAATAGAGAAAACAAAAAAGGAGGGGGGGTTGCAATATATGTAGACAAAGCACTTAAATGCAGTAAAATCGAGAGATTGACAAACACAATAGAAAACCTAATGGAATGTCTAACCATTGAAATACACAATAAAAAGGCATCAAATATCATCATAAGCTGCATCTATAGGACACCAGGAACATGTATTGACACATTCAATAAAAAACTAACAGATATGCTCAGTTACTACAACGATAAGAAAACACGAATAATATGTGGTGACTTTAACATTGACTTATTAAACCCAAATAGACACAAAAAAACAACTGACTTCATAAATACTATGTACAGCAACAGCTTTTTCCCAGTAATCCTGAAACCTAGCAGAATAACAGTTGACACGGCCACATTAATAGATAACATATTTATAAATAAGATTGATCATAAAATGGAAAGTGGACTTCTCATTAATGACATAAGTGACCACCTACCTGTTTTTGCAGTTTTTCATAATTATTTCGGTAGAAAAGCTAAATCAACAACTCGTATAACAGAAATAAGACTAAGAACCCTACGTTCCATCGATACCTTTAAGCAAGACCTAGAAAAACAAAACTGGACCGAGGTCTACTCAAACGAAGACCCAAATACAGCGTTTGAAGTATTTCAGTCTACCATAATCTCCTTATATGATAAACATTTTCCATTGACTAAAGTCTCCAAAAAGTATAAAGACCCAAGTAAGCCATGGATAACGAAAGGCATAGAAAACGCATGTAAAAAGAAAAACAATTTATATAAATTGTTTTTAAAATTCAGAACTGAAGAAGCAGAAAAAAAAATAAGACCCATAAAAATAAACTAGTAAATATTATAAGAACCAGTAAAAGAGATCATTATCATGCACTATTAGAGCAGAATAAAGGTAACACACAAGAAATATGGAAAATACTTAACCAAGTAATCAGAAATAGTCCTAAAAAAATGGATTATCCAGAGTATTTTATCAAAGGAAAAAATACTATTTTGGAAAAAACTGCAGAAATAGCAACTGAATTTAATGAGTATTTTGTCAACATCGGCAGTAACCTAGCAAAGCAAATTCCTGATCCAACAAACCTGTTTGAAATAGATAGATACGTAGAAAAAAAACTCCTCCACGATGTTCCTTACTGCTGTAAAACAAGAAGTATCAAATATTATAAAAACTTTTAAAAATAAAAAGTCAACTGATTGCTTTAATATTGATATGACAATAATCAAGCAGATTATAGAATATATAGTGCGACCGACCTTTCACGCACATATGCAACCTGTCATTCAAAGCTGGTATCTTTCCATCAAAAATGAAAATTGCTAAAGTTATTCCAATCTATAAAAGTGGAGAAAAACATCTGTTTACAAATTATAGACCAATATCACTACTACCACAATTTTCAAAAATATTAGAAAAACTATTTTCTCGCTGACTTGATAGTTTTATACAAAAGCATGCGCTGTTAAGTGAGGATCAATATGGCTTCAGGGAAAAACGGACCACCTCAATGGCAGTTGTGGAGTTTGTGGAAGCAATAGCCACTAATATAGACAACAAAGAATGTACTGTTGGGGTTTTCCTAGATCTAAAAAAAGCTTTTGACACAATAGATCACAGTATATTATTGAAAAAACTAGAAAGATATGGCATTAGAGGTGTAGCTTATAAATGGATAAAAAGTTATTTAGAAAACAGATATCAGTACGTGCAACTCATCTCATCTCAACTCAACAATAAAAAAACGAATCAACTGAAAATCACTCACGGAGTTCCTCAGGGGTCAGTGCTTGGTCCAAAACTATTCATCTTATATATAAATGATATCTGCAAGGTCTCAAAACTATTTAAATGTGTCCTATTTGCTGATGATACAACTTTCTACTGTTCTGGAATAAATCTGAAACGGCTCCTGACAACCGTAGAAAACGAATTAATCAAATTAAAAAACTGGTTCGACAGAAATAAATTGTCACTTAACCTGAAAAAATCGAAGTCAATTGTTTTTGGCACAAGACCAATCAAACACCAAGCTAAAATTATGGTAAACTCAATTGAAATAGAAAGAGCGTATGAAACCAAGTTTCTCTGATTAGTAATAGACTCAAAACTATGTTAGAAACCACATATCGATAACGTAAAAAGAAAAATAGCCAAGACCGTAGGGATCCTCTACAAAACCAAGGAAGTGCTAAATAAGAGATCTTTGTACACATTATACACTTCATTATTACCATATATGACCTACTGTGTGGAAATATGGGGAAATGCCTGCAAAACAAACACACTCACTATTCCCAAACTACAAAAAAAAGCAATTTGAATTATTAATAGATCAAAATATACGGAACCCACAAATCCACTATTTATCAAATTAAATACGATGAAATTTTATGACCTGGTTGACTTTAAAATCGCCCAATTAATGTACAAAGCACACAATAACCTGCTCTGCCAAAACATTCAGAAGTTTTTTGAAATTCGAGAAAGCAACTATGAATTAAGAGGTACCAACTTATTCAAAAAACTCAAAACAAGAACAAACATCAAGCAAAGAAGTGTATCTAGCAAAGGTGTTAATATGTGGAATAATCTGGAAACGGACCCAAAAATGAGTAAATCGCTTGCTGATTTCGAAAACAAATTCAAAAAAATAGTACAAACAACCTACATCAATCAGAGTTAAAATAATACATTCTAAACATTAAATATAATGACAAATCAGAACTAAGTTGATAAATAGAGAAAGGTATTGAAATATCCATTATGAATACAAGAGAAAATTGACAAGAGTGCCAGGGTGAGGATGTATATAATCCCGATACAAAACAAAAGTTGTGAAAATATCACGGTTAAGGGTAAAGTATGAGCCTTAATGGAGACTTCTTCTTACTTTTTCTTTTCTGATTGATATAAAAATGATTTATTAGATATAAACACATAACGGGGTAGGACTAGATAAGTTTTTTTACTTCATCCTACTCCCTTGAACATAATAACTGTGTTGAATGAAGACTGATTTCTTTCTTTTTACTTTTTGATCTACCTTATATTCTGTCAAATTATTACTGTATAAAATTTATGGTCAATAAACGAACTCAAACTCAAACAAACATGGGAATCTGTTGCAGTATGGGTATTTTTGTGATATGCATATATATAAAAAAAAAAAAATCCTCGTCTCACCCCCCCTCGGGTGGTGTCCGTCCCTCATTCAGCTCGGGTCCTCTACCAGAGGCCAGGAAGCTTGAGGGTTCTGCGCAGTGTCAAATTATTACTGTATATGTTTTATGTTCAATAAACAAACATACAGGAGAGAGTCTCAGATATGAAGAACTGGACAGCACCAGTCCACACCTACTGGCTAAAGAAACTCACAGCACTCCATGAGCACCTAGCAGCACAAATGAAACAGCTGCTGAGGGATGAGACTCACCCAGGATGGCTAACCGAAGGGCGAACGATCCTGATCATGAAGGATCCCTCAAAGGGTGCAGTGCCATCCAACTATCGGCCAATAAACCCTCCCAAACATGGAAGCTCATGTCAGGCATCATTGTGGCTAAGATAAGTGGACACATGGATCAATACATGAACGAAGCACAGAAGGGGATTGGTAGAGATACCAGAGGAGCCAAACATCAGCTCCTGGTTGACAGAACAGTCGCACAAGACTGCAGGTCCAGACGTACCAACCTGTGCACAGCTTGGATTGATTACAAGAAAGCCTATGACTCGATGCCACATACATGGATCACTGAATGCTTGGAGTTGTATAAGGTGAACAGGACCCTAAGAGCCTTCGTTGCGAACTCGATGAGGATGTGGAAAACCACACTTGAAGCCAATGTCAAGCCACTTACCCAAGTGTCCATCAAATGTGGCATATACCAAGGTGATGCACTCTCCCCACTGCTGTTCTGCATAGCACTGAACCCCCTAAGCCAAGTAATCACCAAGACAGGCTATGGATACCGCCTCAGAAATGGAGCTACAATCAGTCACCTCCTCTACATGGATGACATAAAGCTGTATGCTAAGAGCGAAAGGGACATAGACTCCCTGATCCACACAACCAGGATCTACAGGAGCGACATCGGGATGTCATTCGGGCTTGAGAAATGTAGTCGGATGGTGACTAAGAGAGGAAAGGTAGTCCGCACTGAAGGGGTCTCACTCCCTGAAGGAACAATAGCAGACATTGAGGACAGCTACAAGTACCTTGGTATACCACAAGCCAATGGCAACCTCGAACTGGCAACAAGGAAAGCGGCTACGGCCAAATAACTCCAGCGAGTGAGGCAAGTCCTAAGAAGCCAGCTCAATGGCAAGAATAAGACCCGGGCAATAAAAAGCTATGCCCTGCCAGTGATCAAGATATCCTGCAGGAATAATAAGGTGGCAAAAGGAAGAGATTCAGACCACGGACGTTAAGACCCGAAAGCTCCTAACCATGCATGGAGGGTTCCATCCCAAATCCAGCACCCTGAGACTGTACGCAAGCCGAAAGGAAGGAGGCCGGGGACGAGTGAGTGTGAGAGCCACTGTCCAGGATGAAACATCCAAGCTCCATGAATACATCAAGGAGAAGGCTCCAACGGATGACGTACTCAGAGAATGTCTCAGACAATGGGGAACAGAAGATGAGGCGCTGGAAGAAGGACCATCATGGGACGACAAGCCCCTACACGGGATGTACCACCGGACCATAACTGAAGTGGCTGATCTCAAGAAGTCCTATCAGTGGCGAGAGAGGGCTGGCCTGAAAGACAGCACAGAGGCCCTCATCCTGGCTGCTCAGGAGCAGGCCTTGAGCACCAGAGCCATCGAGGCCCAGATATACCACACCAGACAAGACCCAAGTTGTAGGTTGTGCAAAGAGGCACCTGAGACGATCCAACACAGAACTGCAGGGAAAAGCCTACATGGAACGCCATAACCAGGTGGCTGGCATAGTCTACCGAAACATCTGTGCGGAGTATGGACTGGAAACCCCAAGGTCAAAATGGGAAACACCTCCGAAGGTGGTGGAGAATAACAGAGCGAAGATCCTGTGGGACTTCCAGATCCAGACTGACAAGATGGTAATGGCGAACCAACCAGATATTGTGATCATAGATAAAGGGCCCTCATGATGAATACAATAGATGGACCAAGGTTTCCCTTGCCCGGACGCGGGTCACCGGGGCCCCACTCTGGAGCCAGGCCTGGAGGTGGGGCTCGTTGGCAAGCGCCTGGTGGCCGGGCCTACACCCATGGGGGCCCGGCCGGGCACAGCCCGAAGAGGCAACGTGGGTCCCCCTTCCCATGGGCTCACCACCCATGAGAGGGGCCAAAGGGGTCGGGTGCAATGTGAGCTGGGCGGCAGCCAAAGGCGGGGACCCTGGCGGTCCGATCCTCGGCTGCAGAAGCTAGCTCTTGGGACATGGAATGTCACCTCTCTGGCAGGGAAGGAAACCGAGCTGGTGTGTGAGGCAGATAATTTCCGACTGGATATAGTCGGACTTGCCTCCACACACAGCCTGGGTTCTGGTACCAGTTCTCTCGAGAGGGGCTGGACTCTCTACCACTCTGGAGTTGCTCACGGTGAGAGGCGCAGAGCAGGTGTGGGCATACTCATTGCCCCCCGGCTCAGTGCCTGTACATTGGGGTTCACACCGGTAGACGAGAGGGTTGCCTCCCTCCGCCTTCGGGTGGGTGGACGGGTCCTGACTGTTGTTTGTGCATATGCACCCGAAGTTGACGGCGGCAGTCTCGCTGCTGCGGGGGCAGTTAGCCGACCGAGCCAAGCCGGCTAACGCATGATGGTCGATGGATCGGCCGGCGTTTCTGGATGGCCGACGGGAGGAAGACCAGAAGGAGATGATGGTGTTGGATCGGTTGAGGCAGAAGCCCCGATGAGACCCCCGATGAATATATTTCCGGGAAGGAAAGCGAACGATGTCCGGGAGCCGGTGTAGAGCAGGAGGAGGGCCCAGCCATTGGAAGCGCAGCCGAAGGAGCTCGGCCACCGAGTACTGGAGCAGACCCTTGACAGGTCGATGGAGGAGCGACAGGTTGACAGGTAGGACGCTGAGACGCCGGGACGAAACAGTCGAAGATAGTTGAGAGTGCGAGGCAGGCGTGAATGGGGGCTGGGTGGAATGACTGTGAGATGATGATAGTGATTCCATGCGAAACAGTAAAACAATGGAGCGTAAAAACACCGTAAAACACCAAAGTTTGTGGGAGAGCAGCGGCAGCCAAAACGCCAGCGTTCACTCTACCCGGAAGTCCCAGAATGAACGCTCTCCAGTGCAATGCGACTCTCTTCCCCGCACTTCTTTCAGGAGGTTCTCCCGAGTGTTGGCGCACCGGTCTTGGATATCATCAACAGCAGCCTCTCTTCTGGTGTAGTTCCCCAACAGTTTAAACATGCTGTTGTCCAACCCTTGATCAAGAAACCTGGTGTTGATCCAGATGTGCTGTCAAGTTTCAGGCCCATTTCCAAACTGCCTTTCATTTCCAAAATTCTGGAAAAAATGGTGCACATGCAGTTGAAACTTTTCTTGGATGAACATAACATCTTGGAGGTCTTCCAGTCAGGTTTCAAGACGATGCACAGCACGGAGTCAGCCCTGTTACGCGTTTCTAATGACATCCTCCTGGCAAATGACTCTGGAGACCACGTGTGTCTGGTTTTATTGGACTTAACTGCAGCATTTGATACAGTGGATCACAGTATTCTGCTGACTCGTTTGCAGCACTATGTGGGAATTGGCGGCAGTGCTCTTGAGTGGTTTAGGTCCTATCTAGCTGACAGGACCTTTTGTGGCAGCCTTGGTTGCTCTGAGTCACGCACTGCTCCCCTGTCATGTGGTGTTCCACAGGGCTCAATTCTGGGGCCTTTGCTGTTCTCGCTCTATCTGCTCCCATTGGGTTCCATCTTAAGGAAACATGGTATTCCCTTCCACTGCTATGCAGATGACTTCCAGATCTATGTCCCACTGAGCAAGAAAGACACCTTCACATTAAGGCCAGTCCTATCCTGTCTGGAAGAAATCAAAACCTGGATGGCACAACATTTCTTGAGATTCAACGAAAAGAAGACCGAGGTGATATTGTTTGGTCCCAGTGGCCCTTGTACA
The DNA here is from genome assembly GCF_025434085.1 of Hippocampus zosterae. NCBI lineage: Eukaryota > Metazoa > Chordata > Actinopteri > Syngnathiformes > Syngnathidae > Hippocampus > Hippocampus zosterae. Next base: position 2,667,552 of record NC_067453.1, on the reverse strand, counting down.
TTCCATCCTGTAGACTCGGGCCCCCTGTCCCCTAATCTTAAGTCAACAGTCTCAAACCTGGGCCTTAAACTGGACAGTGATTTCAAACTCGATCGGCAAATTGGTGCCGTTGTTAAATCCAGCTTCTTTCACCTTAGACAGCTGGCCAAAATTAAACCTCTCCTCTCACATGAACACTTTGAGACAGTAATTCATGCCTTTGTCACATCCCGGCTTGATTACTGCAATGCCTTTACTTTGGAATCAGCCAGTCCTCCATTAAGCGCCTTCAGCTTGTCCAGAATGCCGCTGCTCGCCTCTTGACTGGTACTCATAAGAGGGAGCACATCACGCCTACTCTGGCATTCCTTCACTAGCTCCTCATTCATTTTTGAGTTATTTTCAAGGTCCTCCTCTTTGTTTTCAAATCTCTGAATAATCTCGCACCACCTTACCTCTCTGAGCTCATCCGCCCCGACACACCTGCCCGACGCCTCAAGTCTGTGGACAAGACATGATTAAAAATACCAAGAACTAAACTGAGGCTCAGAGGGGATCAAGCCTTTTCTTTTGCTGGTCCCTCTCTCTGGAATGACCTCCCACTGAACATTCGGCAAGCCTCCTCGCTGCCCATCTTCAAAACCCTCCTCAAAACTCACTTGTATTCTTTGGCATTCAACTCAGCATGACTTAGATTTGTTCTTGGTTTTACTGTTTGGTGCTTTCTACCGCCTTTATTACCGATTTGTCTTACTGTTTACTGTGCATGTTAAATTGCTCCATGCCAGCACTTTGTATGCAGCGATGGCTGTTTGAAAGTCCTCTATAAATACAGGTGACTTGACTTGACTTCTCCTCTGTGAGCCGTCACCTTACCGTGGTGGAGGGGTTTGCGTGTCCCAATGATCCTCGGAGCTAAGTTGTCTGGGGCTTTATGCCCCTGGCAGGGTCACCCATAGCAAACAGGTTCTAGGTGAGGGGCCAGACAAAGAATGGCTCATAGACCCTTATGATGAATACAATAGATGGACCAAGGTTTCCCTTGCCCGGACGCGGGTCACCGGGGCCCCACTCTGGAGCCAGGCCTGGAGGTGGGGCTCATTGGCAAGCGCCTGGTGGCCGGGCCTACACCCATGGGGCCCGGCCGGGCACAGCCCGAAGAGGCAACGTGGGTCCCCCATCCCATGGGCTCACCACCCATGAGAGAGGCCAAAGGGGTCGGGTGCAATGTGAGCTGGGCGGCAGCCAAAGGCGGGGACCCTGGCGGTTCGATCCTCGGCTGCAGAAGCTAGCTCTTGGGACATGGAATGTCACTTCTCAGGCAGGGAAGGAGCCCGAGCTGGTGTGTGAGGCAGAGAATTTCCGACTGGATATAGTCGGACTTGCCTCCACACACAGCCTGGGTTCTGGTACCAGTTCTCTCGAGAGGGGTTGGACTCTCTTCCACTCTGGAGTTGCTCACGGTGAGAGGCGCAGAGCAGGTGTGGGCATACTCATTGCCCCCCGGCTCAGTGCCTGTCCATTGGGGTTCACACCGGTAGACGAGAGGGTTGCCTCCCTCCGCCTTCGGGTGGGTGGACGGGTCCTGACTGTTGTTTGTGCATATGCACCAAACAGCAGCTCAGCATACCCACCCTTTTTGGAGTCCTTGGAGGGTGTGCTGGAGAGTACTCCTGCTGGGGACTCCCTTGTTCTGCTGGGGGACTTCAATGCTCACGTGGGCAATGACAGCGAGACCTGGAGGGGTGTGATTGGGAGGAACGGCCCCCCCGATCAGAACTCGAGTGGTGTTTTGTTATTGGACTTCTGTGCTCGCCACGGATTGTCCATAACGAACACCTTGTTCAAACATAAGGGTGTCCATATGTGCACTTGGCACCAGGACACCCTAGGCCGCAGTTCGATGATCGACTTTGTAGTTGTATCATCGGATTTGCGGCCGCATTTTCTGGACACTCGGGTGAAGAGAGGGGCGGAGCTGTCAACTGATCACCACCTGGTGGTGAGTAGGCTCCGATTATGGGGGAAGATGCCGGTCCGTCCTGGCAGACCCAAACGTATTGTGAGGGTTATTGGGAGCGTCTGGCGGAATCCCCTGTCAGAAAGAGTTTCAACTACCACCTTCGACAGAGCTTTTCCCATGTTCCGGGGGAGGGGCGGGGGACATTGAGCCCGAGTGGACCATGTTCCGTGCCTCTATTGTTGAGGCGGCCAATCTGAGTTGTGGCCGTAAGGTGGTTGGTGCCTGTCGTGGTGGCAACCCCCGTACTCGCTGGTGGACACCAGCAGTAAGGGATGCCGTCAAGCTGAAGAAGGAGTCCTATCGAGCCTTTATGGCCTGTGGGACCCCAGAGGCAGCTGACGGGTATCGACTGGCCAAGCGGAACACAGCTTCGGTGGTCGCCGAGGCAAAAACCCGAGCGTGGGAAGAGTTTGGTGAGGCCATGGAAGCCGACTTCCGGACGGCTTCGAGGAAATTCTGGTCCACCATATGACGTCTCAGGAGGGGGAAGCAGTGCACAACTAACACTGTGTACAGTGGGGATGGGGCGCTGCTGACTTCGACTCGGAACATTGTGAACCGGTGGGCAGAGTACTTCGAAGACCTCCTCAACTCCACCAACACGTCTTCCTTGGAGGAAGCAGAGCCCGGGGACTCTGAGGTGGGCTCTCCCATCTCTGTGGCTGAAGTGACCGATGTGGTTAAAAAGCTCCTCGGTGGCAAGGCCCCAGGGGTGGATGAGATCCGCCCGGAGTTCCTCAAGGCTCTGGATGTTGTGGGGCTGTCCTGGTTGACACGCCTCTGCAATATCGCGTGGTCAACAGGGAGAGTGCCTCTGGATTGGCAGACCGGGATGGTAGGCCCTCTTTTTAAAAAGGGGGACTGGAGGGTGTGTTCCGACTATAGAGGGATCACACTCCTCAGCCTCCCTGGTAAGGTCTTTTCAGGGGTGCTGGAGAGGAGGGTCCGTCAGGAAGTCGAGATTGAGGAGGAGCAGTGTGGTCTTCGTCCCGGCTGTGGAACAGTGGACCAGCTCTACACCCTTAGCAGGGTCCTCGAGGGTATGTGGGAATTCGCCCATCCAGTCTACATGTGTTTTGTGGACTTGGAGAAGGCGTTTGACCGTGTCCCTCGGGGAGTTCTGTGGGGGGTGCTTCGAGGGTATGGGGTACCGAACCCCCTGATACGGGCTGTTCGGTCACAGTCTCCCAGGACATGAAGTGGGAAGTCAACACCATCTCCATCCTGAAAAGGGCCCGGCAGCGGATGTACTTCCTGAGGCTGCTGAGGAAGCATGGCCTGCCACAGGAGGTGGTACGACAGTTCTACACGGCAGTCATCGAATCAATCCTGTGTTCTTCCATCACGTTTTGGTTTGGGGCCGCCACAAAAAAGGACAAAATCCGACTTCAACGGACAGTTAGGACGGCAGAAAAAAATCGTTGGCACCGCCCGACCCACTGTTGAGGACTTGCACACTGCAAGAATCAACACAAGGGCACGTAAAATCCTCCTGGATCCCCCGCACCCTGCCCACCACCTTTTTCAGCCACTCCCCTCAGGCAGACGCTACAGATCCATGCACACCAAATCCAGTAGACACTTAAACAGCTTCTTCCCTCTAGCCATTAACTCCTTAAACAGTCACTGACATAGTCACTCTTCTTGCACCACAAAATGGTACTACAAAACTACTGGTATACTCTAAAATGGTCCAATGATTTTGTTGTTTACGATGATACTAGTGCAGCGTGTTATACCGGAGACAAATTCCTTGTGTGTTCTACATACTTGGCCAATAAAGATGATTCTGATTCTATACCACCGATGTCAGAGTTTGGTTCACATTGCCGGCAGGAAGTCGGAATCGTTTCCAGTGGGGGTAGGACTCCGCCATGGCTGCCCTTTGTCACCGATTCTGTTCATAACCTTTATGGACAGAATTTCTAGGCGCAGCCGAAGCGTTGAGGGGGTCCGTTTTGGGGGCCTCAGTATTGCATCCCTGCTTTGTGCAGATGATGTGGTGCTGTTGGCTCCTTCAAACAGGTCTCTCCAACTCTCACTGGAGCGTTTCGCAGCCGAGTGTGAAGCGGTTGGGATGAAGATCAGCACCTCCAAATCTGAAACCATGGTCCTCAGTCGAAAAAGGGTGGAGTGCCCCCTCCGGGTCGGGGAGGAGATCTTGCCCCAAGTGGAGGAGTAAAGTATCTTGGAGTCTTGTTCACGAGTGGGGGCAGAAGGGAGCGGGAGATCGACAGGCGGATCGGTGCAGCATCTGCTGTGATGCGGACGTTGTATCGGTCTGTCGTGGTGAAGAAGGAGCTGAGCCAAAGGGCGAAGCTCTCAATTTACCGGTCGATCTACGTTCCAACCCTCATCTATGGTCACGAGCTATGGGTCGTGACCGAAAGAACGAGATCCCGGTTACAAGCGGCCAAAATGAGTTTTCTCCGCAGGGTGTCCGGGCTCTCCCTTAGAGATAAGGTGAGAAGCTCGGTCATCTGGGAGGGGCTCAGAGTCGAGCCGCTTCTCCTCCATATCGAGAGGAGCCAGATGAGGTGGCTTGGGCATCTGATTCGGATGCCTCCTGAGCGCCTCCCCGGTGAGGTGTTCCGGTCATGCCCCACCGGGAGGAGACCCCGAGGAAGACCCAGGACACGCTGGAGAGACTATGTCACCCAGCTGGCCTGGGAACGCCTCGGGATCCCCCGGGGAGAGCTGGAAGAAGTAGCTAGGGAGAGGGAAGTCTGGGCTTCCCTGCTAAAGCTGTTTCCCCCGCGACCCGGCCCCGGATAAGCGGTAGATGATGGATGGATGGAGATAAAGGGCAGAGGAAAGCCGTTGTAGTGGATGTAGCGGTCCCAAGTGATGGAAACACCAGGAAGAAGGAACATGAGAAACTCGAGAAATACCAAGGGCTCAGAGAGGAGCTGGAGAGAGCCTGGAAGGTAAAGGTGACAGTCGTGCCGGTGGTGGTCGGAGCACTCGGGGCAGTGACACCCAAACTAGATGCGTGGTTGCAACAGATCCCGGGAACAACATCGGACATCTCAGTCCAGAAATGTGCAGTGCTGGGAACAGCAAGGATACTGCGCAGAACCCTCAAGCTTCCTGGCTTCTGGTTGAGGACCCGAGCTGAATGAGGCACGGACACCACCCGAGGGGTGAGATATATATATATATATATATATAGGCAATACTATTTAACTATTCTTAATTCTCATCGCAAACAAATTTTTGCGTGATTGATTTGATCTTTTTTGATGATTAACCCCTGCTGATCCTTACCCGAACCACAACCTTGATGGAGCTTATCCCAGCTGTCTTCGGGCACTAGGGCACATATAAACAAATAATTCGCACTCACACCTAGGGACAATTTAGAGTTGTCAATTTAAAGTGTTCCATTACCTGCAACGCATGTTTTTGGAATGTGGGAGGAAACCAGAGTACAGTAGTCGGAGAAAACCCACGCAGGTACAGGGGAGCCAAATCCCCACAGGAAGGCCAGAGCTCGTACCGCGCACCTTGGCACTGTGAGCCCTGTGTGCTTTGGGGCCCTAATCATCCATCCATTTTCTGATCCGCTTTATCCTCACAAGGGCCGCGGGGTGTGCTGGAGCCTATCCGATCAGTCTTCGGCTCAGTAGACGGGGGACAACCTGAACCGGAAGCCAACCAATCAAAGGGCACACAGAGACGGACAACCAGCCGCGCTCACACTCACACCTTAGGACAATGTTGAGTGTTCAATCAGCCCGTCATGCATGTTTTTGGAATGCGGGAGGAAAGCCACGCAGTCACGGGGAGAACATGCCAATTCCTCACAGGAAGGCCGGCGCTCGTACCCTGCACCTCGGCACTGTGAGGCCTGTGTGCTAAGGGGCCCTAATCATTTCAGCAATTATTTTTTGTTTCACAAGCTCCATTGAAATTGCTGAATTGCATAACTGTTCAAATGTTCAATAAACACGTGAAACAAAACAGTTAATGTACAACTCCCGACAGGCTGCTGGAAATTATAAACATAGTTTAAAAATAATAATGCAAATAATAAAAAGGTACAGAAAGGTATCTGAACCCGTTACGCGATGGAAATAAGAGTCAGCTTGGTGCGAACCGCTCTCCCCACTACCCCACGATCTGGCACACTTCGACCGGAAGATGTATGGAAAGATAAACTAAATGTCAAGGACTGTTTGTGTCATCAAGACAGAATTTAATAACATTCAGAACTTCATTAATTTGCCGTCCTAATTTTAGGGAGGAAACCTGGAAACACACAACGATGCATTAGCATAGGGATATCAATTTCGTCGTGGTCACAAGGGTGCAAAAGCTTTTCAGTTACATGAACAGATGAATTCTTACGATCTATAATGCCCACCTGTTAATGACGTACAGTTTAACAAAGACCAAAGTGCACTCATAAATGCTCAAATACACAGACACCATCGTGGTTGCAGGCTGCGCTGTTCTCACCTGATGGAACGTAATCTGCATCCTCACTGGATAAATACCCATCAGAGTCACTGTCAGTATAGTTCATCGCAGGAGATGATTTGAAAGGCGATGCAAGCGTTAAAACAACGTCTCTCAATACTATAATAATAACAATAACTACAAACAATAAACGCAGAATGTTTCGTCTTTCATTCGCGACGCCACAACGAAGGAAATATGAACTATTATACTCCAACGGATGCACTACATTCTTCTTCTTCTTCTTCTTCTTCTTCTTCTTCTTCTTCTTCTTCTTGTTCTTCTTTTTCTTCTTCTTCTTCTTCTTCTTCTTCTTCTTCTTGTTCTTCTTCTTCTTCTTCTTCTTCTTCTCTTTCTTGTAATGCACACTACTGCCACCTACCATAATGGATGCAAACTTTATTATTGTTCTTTAACTGTATTAATTGAAGGAACAAATACAATATAATACATCTTTATTTATACAGCGCTTTAACAACAGATGCAGCTGTAACAAAGTACTTTTTTATATAAAATAGTTAACAAACAACAACAAAATAATCTAACACAACACATAAAACAAAAATAAAACATGATACATGTGTGTGGATATTTATACAATATTTACTAATACTAATATGTGTGTGTGTGTGTGTGTGTGTGTGTGTGTGTGTGTGTGTGTGTGTATATATATATATATATATATATATATATATATATACCTCGAACTGGCAACAAGGAAAGCGGCTACGGCCAAATACCTCCAGCGAGTGAGGCAAGTCCTAAGAAGCCAGCTCAATGGCAAGACTAAGACCCGGGCAATAAACAGCTATGCCCTGCCAGTGATCAGATACCCTGCAGGAATAATAAGGTGGCCAAAGGAAGAGATTCAGACCACGGACGTTAAGACCCGAAAGCTCTTAACCATGCATGGAGGGTTCCATCCCAAATCCAGCACCCTGAGACTGTACGCAAGCCGAAAGGAAGGAGGCCGGGGACTAGTGAGTGTGAGAGCCACTGTCCAGGATGAAACATCCAAGCTCCATGAATACATCAAGGAGAAGGCTCCAACGGATGACGTACTCAGAGAATGTCTCAGACAATGGGGAACAGAAGATGAGGCGCTGGAAGAGGGACCATCATGGGAGGACAAGCCCCTACACGGGATGTACCACCGGACCATAACTGAAGTGGCTGATCTCAAGAAGTCCTATCAGTGGCTAGAGAGGGCTGGCCTGAAGGACAGCACAGAGGCACTCATCCTGGCTGCTCAGGAACAGGCATTGAGCACCAGAGCCATCGAGGCCCAGATATACCACACCAGACAAGACCCAAGGTGTAGGTTGTGCAAAGAGGCACCTGAGACGATCCAACACATAACTGCAGGGTGTAAGATGCTGGCAGGGAAAGCCTACATGGAACGCCATAACCAGGTTGCTGGCATAGTCTACCGAAACATCTGTGCGGAGTATGGACTGGAAACCCCAAGGTCAAAATGGGAAACACCTCCGAAGGTGGTGGAGAATGACAGAGCGAAGATCCTGTGGGACTTCCAGATCCAGACTGACAAGATGGTAATGGCGAACCAACCAGATATCGTGATCATAGATAAAGGGCAGAGGAAAGCCGTTGTAGTGGATGTAGCGGTCCCAAGTGATGGAAACATCAGGAAGAAGGAACATGAGAAACTCGAGAAATACCAAGGGCTCAGAGAGGAGCTGGAGAGAGCCTGGAAGGTAAAGGTGACAGTCGTGCCTGTGGTGGTCGGAGCACTCGGGGCAGTGACCCCCAAACTAGATGAGTGGTTGCAACAGATCCCTGGAACAACATCGGACATCTCAGTCCAGAAATGTGCAGTGCTGGGAACAGCAAGGATACTGCGCAGAACCCTCAAGCTTCCTGGCCTCTGGTAGAGGACCCGAGCTGAATGAGGGACGGACACCACCCAAGGGGTGAGATGAGGATTTTTTTTTTATATATATATATATATTAGAGCTGTCAAACGATTAAAATATTTAATCTAATTAAAACTGCAACTGTCATAACTCAAATGAACTAAAAAATTAATCGTGATTACTCACATTTTTGTCGTTTATGAATTTCCTTTTACATTTTTTGTCCTATTTTGTCCCCATTTTAATGCTCTCATCAACATGGAATCATGAATCAGTTTTCTGTGCCAAATGCAAATATTTATATATATATATTTAAATAACCATTTCGATTTTCAACTTTACGTGAACAATTTTTCACTTGGTGCAGTTATTCACACATAATCTCTCACACAATATTACTGTCCATCAATAACGGTGAAAAAAATATTTTGTCACACAACAGCTGCTATAACAGCTTTTTTTATGAAATCAAAACAGAGCAATATAACATTATAAAGTGTACATCTAAGGTACACTAGTTCTCAGCCTATAATGGATTTAAACCATGGTTGCATACTTCGTTTTTCTCAAGTTTGCTTTCAACACAGCAGTCTGTTTCTGTATGTTTGTTGAAGAATAACAAGACACCAGACACCAGTGCTCATTATGTGCCGCTGTAGTCGAAACTGCCGGCCGTACAAACAAGCACACCCACTTCCCCCGTGCTGCAGGGGCAAACCATTCTGGAAGGGGGGGTTCACTCCCCCTAACACAGTCAGGCTATGTTGATTTTGTTGGTCCTTCTTGCGCGGAAGTCTCTCTACGGTTTTGTGTAGACCTCATTTCGAATGACTAAGCTTGGTTCGATGACAACACTGGAGACGTTTTACTTTCGCTCGGTCGCTACCGCCGTAGCGCACTGTCGCTGTCAGTCGAACACAGAGAAGCTCCACCCGCTCTATTTATATGGACATAGACCACTGTAACCTTCCACACAAAATAGTTCCAAACAAGTAACAATCGCGTCAGTGGCATACATCGTATACCTGTATGTTACAGAGAGAGAGAGAGAAGAACAGATAACTTTGGTCTTGTCAGTGGAGCAAGTAAACTTTCCATTCATAAACTCTAAGTATCCCTTTTCGGTGTCTCGCACTGCCGTGGCTGGCAAAACAGAGATGGGCGTGGACTTCTGCAGCGCGCTTGTTGTTTTGTTTCTGGTGTATTTATAGAGCAACGTAACATCCGCTTGTGACGTGTGCCGCGTTAATCTCGTGAGAAAAAATTTAATCCCGTTAAATTCATTTAAATTAATGGCAATAAAAACTGACAGCTCTAATATATATATATATATAGTTCCCAGCACTGCACATTTCTGGACTGAGATGTCCGATGTTGTTCCCGGGATCTGTTCCAACCACTCATCTAGTTATAGGGTCACTGCCCTGAGTGCTCCGACCACCACAGGCACAACTGTCACCTTTACCTTCCAGGCTCTCTCCAGCTCCTCTCTGAGCCCTTGGTATTTCTCGAGTTTCTCGTGTTCCTTCTTTCTGATGTTTCCATCATTTGGGACCGCTACATCCACTACAACGGCTTTCCTCTGCCCTTTATCTATGATCACGATATCTGGTTGGTTCGCCATTACCCTCTTGTCAGTCTGGATCTGGAAGTCCCACAGGATCTTCACTCTGTCATTCTCCACCACCTTCGGAGGTGTCTCCCAACTTCAGTTATGGTCCAGTGGTACATCCCGTGTAGGAGCTTGTCCTCCCATGATGGTCCCTCTTCCAGCGCCTCATCTTCTGTTCCCCATTGTCTGAGACATTCTCTGAGTACGTCATCCGTTGGAGCCTTCTCCTTGATGTATTCATGGAGCTTGGATGTTTCATCCTGGACAGTGGCTCTCACACTCACTAGTCCCCGGCCTCTTTCCTTTCGGCTTGCGGTCAGTCTCAGGGTGCTGGATTTGGGATGGAACCCTCCATGCATGGTTAGGAGCTTTTGGGTCTTAACGTCCGTGGTCTGAATCTCTTCCTTTGGCCACCTTATTATTCCTGCAGGGTATCTGATCACTGGCAGGGCATAGCTGTTTATTGCCCGGGTCTTATTCTTGCCATTGAGCTGGCTTCTTAGGACTTGCCTCACTCGCTGGAGGTATTTGGCCGTAGCCACTTTCCTTGTTGCCAGTTCGAGGTTGCCATTGGCTTGTGGTATACCGATGTACTTGTAGCTGTCCTCAATGTCTGCTATTGCTCCTTCACCCCTTCAGTGCGGACTACCTTTCCTCTCTTAGTCACCAACCGACTACATTTCTCAAGCCCGAATGACATCCCGATGTCGCTGCTGTAGATCCTGGTTGTGTTGATCAGGGAGTCTATGTCCCTTTCGCTCTTAGCTTAATGTCATCCATGTAGAGGAGGTGACTGATTGTAGCTCCATTTCTGAGGCGGTATCCATAGCCTGTCTTGGTGATTACTTGGCTTAGGGGGTTCAGTCCTATGCAGAACAGCAGTGGGGAGAGTGCATCAGGTTGGTATATTCCACATTTGATGGACACTTGGGTAAGTGGCTTGCCATTGTCTTCAAGTGTGGTTTTCCACATACTCATCGAGTTCGCAACGAAGGCTCTTAGGGTCCTGTTCACCTTATACAACTCCATGCATTCAGTAATCCATTTATGTGGCATCGAGTCATAGACTTTCTTGTAATCAATCCAGGCTGTGCACAGGTTGGTATGTCGGGACCTGCAGTCTTGTGCGACTGTTCTGTCAACCAGGAGCTGATGTTTGGCTCCTCTTGTATGTCTACCAATGCCCTTCTGTGCTTCGCTCATGTATTGGTCCATGTGTCCACTTATCTTAGCCACAATGATGCCTGACATGAGCTTCCATGTTGTGGAGAGACAGGTTATTGGCCGATAGTTGGATGGGGCTGCATCCTTCGAGGGATCCTTCATGATCAGGATCGTTCGCCTTTCAGTTAGCCATCCTGGTTGAGTCTCATCCCTCAGTAGCTGGTTCATTTGTGCTGCTAGGTGCTCATGGAGTGCTGTGAGTTTCTTTAGCCAGTAGGTGTGGACTGGTGCTGTCCAGTTCTTCATATCTGAGACTCTCTAGTGTATGTCTGCCACTGTTATGGTAACTGGGTTCTGTGCTCCTCTCTCAGGGCCACCAGCCATTGTGCACTACTGTTATGAGCAACCTCCTTCTCCCATATGCCTTTCCAGTACATTTCAGTTTCCAGTCTTGGTGGGTCAGCTCTGTTGTTTGGATCCTGCCACGGAGCATACACTCTGTGCAGGTTTTGTTGCGAACAGCCTGTTTATTCATCTGGGCTCATTCTCTTTCGTGTACCGCTTTAGGCGGCTGGACAAGGCTTGGAGCCTTTGTTTGGCAGTTTCGAGTGCTTCAGGTATGGTCAGCGGATGTACCTCTCGGGTATCAGCCTTTTCATCACACCTCTCTGGGCCTGATCTTAGCCTCCAACCGTCTTCTCCATGGTCGGTACCGTATCTCATGGCTTCCATGGTTGCTCTTACAGCCAAGCATCTCAAGGATCACTGATGCTGAAGCGTATATCAGCTCATTGGTTTCCGTGATCGTTACGGTACGGATCACCCTCAGTGCTGCATTCACACTTTCCATGAGACTTTCAGGTGGTACTTCACCGTTGTATTCGGTTTCTAGGTTGCCCAGCTTTCATTCTCGCCATGATCTTGGCTTTCAGGTCAGTTGCTGCCTCGCTCAGCATTTCATTCATTGGGGCTGTCCTCCCAATCTCATCATCTGCATTCATTGGGGCTTGAATTCCGATCTCTGGTATGACCTCCTCCTCTGATCTGGCAGCCTGGGGCCCTTCACCATGGGTTATACCTCATCAATCTCAAGTTATGACAGCAGTTGCTGTTTGTGGATGTTGGAACACTGAGCTACTAGTTGTTTTGTGGTCAACCGTGACTGTGGGTTTCGAAGTAACCATTTAGCCCACATTCTCTGCATGTAACCCCTCTGACTAGGGTTGCTTGAGTAGTAGCATTCCAACAGAGCCATGTTATCTCATCTCGTCCATCTCCGCTTTGTTCCAGTAGCCCATTTTTCATCAAGGTGCTCTGGTTCCCCAGCACCTGACGCAGACCTTGTTTGGCCGGGCGACGTCTGAGCTGGCATGTCATTGATTTTATTGTAATCATAATATAAATTATTATATATAATATATAATATATAAATAATAATATAATATATAATTATAATTATATATATACCTATATATATATCTATATCAGGGGTGTCCAAACTTTTTGCCAAGGGGGCCAGATTTTATGTGGTAAAATGTCGGGGGGCCGACCTTGGCTGACATTCTTTACATTGAACAACAATATTGTTCAACAAATTTTAGTAAGCCAGTCAGTTTCACATTTCCATTTTTATTTTAATTTCAACAATCTTAAGAATTTCTTTTGGTTCATTTGAAACAGGTATATCACATGCAACTGCTTATTCACTTGACTTTTTCTTAAACAGAAGTCTCCTGAGTGCAAATTGATTGATTTGAAACATAAAAAGTATCACCATGACTTTTCAATAGTCACAAAACCTTTGACTCGAACAACAAGGAAATGAACAAGCAATACACATATCCACAACTGCAAGGATCATTTGAAATATGACTGAATATATCAGTCAATATAAACACGGAGTGATGTCTTGTTAACTCGTGAGTGATGCCCTCTAGTGTCTAAATGCTATTACTCATTTAGTGAATGCTATTACTCATTTAGCCACTAGAGGGAAGCAGTACTCTATGAAACATCACTCACCAGTCTACGAGACCTCAGTCAATGCAACACGTGTTCCATTGCGCCCAACCTGCGGGCCAGACAGCACTGATTTTATGACAGGGGCCGAGGGCCGGATGAAATTCGACCGCGGGCCGGGTTTGGCCCGCGGGCCGGACTTTGGACATGCCTGATCTATATCTATCTATCTATCTATCTATCTATCTATCTATCTATCTATCTATCTATCTATCTATCTATCTATCTATCTATATATGGATTTATATATAAATCTATATAATATCTATAATATCTATTATAGATATGATCTATTATTAGATATATAATATCTATATATCTATCTATATATATATGGATTTATATATAAATCTATCTATATAATATCTATAATATCTATAGATAGATAGATAGATAGATAGATAGATAGATAGATAGATAGATAGATAGATAGATAGATAGATAGATAGATAGATAGATAGATAGATAGATAGATGGAGGGCAGAGGAAAGCCGTTGTAGTGGATGTAGCGGTCCAAAGTGATGGAAACATCAGAAAGAAGGAACACGAGAAACTCGAGAAATACCAAGGGCTCAGAGAGGAGCTGGAGAGAGCCTGGAAGGTAAAGGTGACAGTCGTGCCTGTGGTGGTCGGAGCACTCGGGGCAGTGACCCCCAAACTAGATGAGTGGTTGCAACAGATCCCGGGAACAACATCGGACATCTCAGTCCAGAAATGTGCAGTGCTGGGAACAGCAAGGATACTGCGCAGAACCCTCAAGCTTCCTGGCCTCTGGTAGAGGACCCGAGCTGAATGAGGGACGGACACCACCCGAGGGGGGGTGAGACGAGGATTTTTTTTTTTTTTTATATATGCATATCACAAAAATACCCATACTGCAACAGATTCCCATGTTTGTTTGAGTTTGAGTTTGTTTATTGACCATAAATTATATACAGTAATAATTTGACAGAATATAAGGTAGATAAAAAAGTAAAAAGAAAGAAATCAGTCTTCATTCAACACAGTTATTATGTTCAAGGGACTAGGAAGAAGTAAAAAACATATCTAGTCCTACCCCATTATGTGTTTATATCTACTAAATCATTTTTATATCGTATATAGTACAGTAAATATTCCCATCCCCAGGATTCTATAGAAAGGAATATCCTTCACCCGAAATAAAAAACTATGTATTAACATTCTGACTACGATATTACGTGTTACCGGAAGTTGCGTAAGCGGAAATTCCACTATCCGTAACTCAGATGGAGGTGTAATGCCGCGGGAGCTTAAATACACGCAACGCCCACCCGATGCGACGGAAAAGACTGACGCTGAAACTAATTTTCATTTCACATTTTTCGATCATCAGATTCTAAACGACGACGTGTAAGCGCCTTTTTATTGGCGTACGTTTTACTGTAATTGTGAATGATTTAAACTTTATTCACTTACATCATGTAGATCATCGCATCGAAACGTAGAAGTCTTATTTTTTTTCCAAGATGGCACCCGAGTAGGCAGCCGTCGGCAAGTGCTCTTCAAGAGCCTTGCGTTTTTGTTGTTTTTGTCTTTTCTTTTGTCATATGGTCTTGTTGTTATGTCGTGTGGACCTGATGTGGATTGTTTTCAGCATTTTTGGCCACAACATTCATCAAAGAAGAAGAATCTGTGCTTGATGGTTGCACCTTCTCAGCAGCACGTACAGTATGTACCGGCACAATTTTTTTTGATTGGGAGGAATGTCGATGTCATTAAACTGTCGTTTCTGGACAGTCCCGGGGCGATTGTGTTTTGCGCCTGTAATGGGCAGCATTTTCACAGCCCCGCTTTGTTCACCAGAAAGGTCAGTGCTGTTGGACAGTCTGCGGCTGGATGGATGCATGGCTTGAGGAGCCAACGATGAGACGAAAGGAGCGTCAGCGCAGAGCGCTGATG